>NW_024747092.1:0-25000 GCF_018991925.1 Homarus americanus
GAGGAAATAAGAACAATGGATCACGCTGGCCTGCTTCACCTGGCCATCATGATATTGCTGGAGCGACCCTTGTCTCCTGGGGGCCGACCTCTGCCTCTCCCCTGGCCTCCTGCCCCTCACTCTGGCCTCCTGTATCTCACACCATCTTCATACCTGGCCTTCTTCCCCCACTCTGGCCTCCTATCCCTCACCTGTCCTCCTACCCCTCACTCTGTCCTCCCACCTCACTCGGCCTCCCACCCCTCACCCTGGCCTCCCACCCTCACTTTGGCCTCCTACCCTTAACTCTGGCCTCCTGTTCTTCAATTTGGTGATGAATAATTCTCTGTTAGCTCATCATCATCACCAGGCACTTTACTGTTGACTCTCTCTCTCTCTCTGTCGTGTCTCATCAAAGCTAAATTCTGACTATTAATTGATTCAGAGAGATAATGTCTTTTATTCTTAGCTTCCAGCCCTGTACAGCTAATGTATTTATTTTTTATCTTCATAGCTCAAGGTATTCCTGGATTAGCTTTTTCCTCTCCAGCTAAAATTTCTCCATAGGTAAGTCTCCTAAAGCTATTTCTTCTACAGCTTAAGGTATTTCTGGATTAGCTTTTTCCTCTAAAGCTAAAATTTCTCTTTAGCTACGTCTCCTACAGGTTTTTTCTCGACAGGTAAATAACAATAAAAATAATAATAAATGTAAATGAAGGAAATGATAAGGAAAGAGAAATAAAAGAAAGGTACAAAAAAAAAATAATAAAAAATATGAAAATAAAACACAAAGATAAATAATAACAAAGGAAATAAAAACATTAAAAAAAAAAATCATTCTCTTTCTCTCCTCACTCTCCCTCACCTCCCTTCTCCCTCACCTCCCTCACCCCCTCTCCTCACCTCCCCTCCTCACCTCTTCTCCTCACCTCCCTCCCCTCACCTCCCTTCTCCCTCACCTCCTCTCCTCACCTCCTCACCTCCCTCCCTCCTCCCCTTCCATCATTCCCTCCTTCCCATCATCCCCTCCCTCGCTTCCTCCTCATCACCTGCTCTCCTCACTATAACAATCCGTCCTTCCCTCTTCCATTTCTCTCATCACCCCCTCTCTCATCACCCCCCTCCTCCCTCTCATCAACCCTCCCCCTCATATTACCCCCAGCCAGTCCTCTCCACTACTCACCCCCTCCCCCTCCCTCCCCGAGTGGTGGTGGCGATAGAGGGGAGGAGGAAGAGGTGAAAGGTAGTAGAGGAGGAGGAGGTCAGCCCTTGGAGACCAGCTGGACTAACGATCTTCCTCCTCGTTGTCGACTTCAATTGCTTGTTCCATCATTATCACTCGTTTTCTGTGGTGCTAGAGCCGAGGAAAACAATTATTGAAAATGGGAAGGAAGTGCAAGTTTATTCCCACGGCGATGCGGGTCCAGCGGCCTCTTACCCAACCTCAACACACACACACACACACACACACACACACACACACACACACACACACACACACTGTAACAGAGGTGGGCGTGGCATACGATTTACCAAAAGGAATTCATATATTTTTGGGGATTCACCTGAAGATTAGAAGCCCCCGCCATCATATTTCTGATAATTAACTAATCTTAACGATACCTGGGTGATTAGGTTAAGTTAGGTTAGTGTTAGGTTAAGTGAAGTTATTGTTAGGTTAGTGATAGGTTAGGTTACGTTAACGTTAGGGTGGTTAATCTTCAGGTGATACTCTTTGAAATAATAGCTCCTTTATTGGGGGAGGGGGAGGGGGCGGGGATTTCCACCTAACCTAACCTAACTTATCCTAAACAACTTTTTGCCCCAGTACAGAACCCAGAGAACCCTGGCACAAGTTGCTGAACATACACTGGTACAGACACTGAGTCTCCGGTGCAGATCCCACACAGACATAACCTATCCTTTTTTGGCCAAATCCCGGTGCAGATCCCAGTACACACCCCGGTACAGACCCTAGTACACATCCCGGTAGACCCCAGTACACACCCAGGTACACACCCCAGTACACATCCCGGTTCCTCCCGGTTCAGTAATTAAGCCTGGCTGTGGTCACTGGGGGAAGAGGCTAGGTACTGTGGTAGGTTGCTGCGGGTAGTAATTCCATCAGTTTACCCAAGTGTGAACCACTACTCGCTGTCTGGTAGTGGTGGTGGTGGTAGTGGTGGTGGTAGTAGAGGTAGTGCTAGGTCAGTGCCAGCCAGCCACATGATGCTGTTTTGAACCCCATGTAACGTGGTAGTGGTGGTAGTGTTATGGTTCTCAGGCTAGTAGTAGTAGTGGTGTGTGTGTGTGACGTAATCAAGATAGATTAAGTCGTTGAGCTAGGTTAGGCCAGGTTAGGTTATGGGAAGGTTTGGCTAAATTAGACTGGGATATCACCACTACTACTAGCTACCACAACTACCACCACCTACCACCACAGCACACCACTCCCCTCACCAGTATTTCCTTGTGGCAGTGGTGGATCGCCTTAGTGTAGCTCAGTGTGTTAGAGCTTGGCCACACAATCAAACACCCCTAGCTACACCTAAGCACTCCCAGAAACACCAGCACTCCTAGCTACACCAACACTCCTGGCTACACCAGGCACCTTAGCTACACCCAGCACCCCTAGCTACACCCAGCACTCCTAGCTACACCCAGCACTCCCAGCTACACCCAGCACTCCCAGCTACACCCAGCACTCCCAGCTACACCCAGCAACACCTTAACATACTCAGCAACACGGGGCCTAACAGTTACGCCTACCAATGACATTATTTTACCAGGCAATATGTTTTCCAGGCGTTTGTTGATACCGGTTCGAAACCCACTCCAGTCACGTTCATTTCTGCACTCGAACCCAGAAACGAATCCGAGTTAGAATAGTAAACCTAACCTAACCTAACCTAACATAACCTAACCTAACTTAACCTACCAGCTACATAATCTAACCCAACATGCCTCTAACGTAGCTTAAATTACTTCTACGGTCTTGGGTTCAGTAGGAAAAATTTGATTTCATTTCCGAATCTGGGTTCATTTCTGGATCCGGGTTCGGTTATATTAGATTGTTAGCCTACCTATCCCTCCCCCCACCTACCCACCAAATTCCCCTTTCTCCCTCCATCCCTACCAATATTCTGCTTCCATCCATGACACTTCATTAATATCCTACCCCTCTCACAGTCCACGCCCACCGAACGCGTCCTTCTACAATGCTATAAGGGCCTGATCATCCATCATCCTTCACCTCACGCCCGATCAATACCTCACCACCAGCAGCAGCAGGAGGAGCTATTCTGGAACCTGTCATCAATACCTGGTTCAGTAAAGCATCATACTGTTTATCCTCACCCTCACTTTAAACTCTCTTTGTGTTGCGTTTATCTTATCTCATCTCTCCCTTTATCTCTCTCACTCTCCCACCCCCTCTCTCTCTCTCTCCTATTCCTGCCACAATTAAATCTCAAATCAAGTTACATCACCGCATCATTACCCACTACGTACAAGAGCTAGCAACACGATGCAACTTTCATACCGGCCGCTGCATCATCACTTCCCACCAGCTCACTAATGTAAACACCCAGAGAGAGAACACAGTTTCCCCATGCATAAGAGAACACAAGTTATACAGCGTACACACACACACTTAATCCATTACTCACTACACTACGAGATGATGTAGGTGGACAAATGTTATATCTTTTATATATATGGGAGTGTTTTCATGTCTTTATAATCTATGTTTATCTATTATGGTAAGAGAGAGACTCCCTTACCTTGCTAGATGCCTTGGGTCTCTTATTGAAGTCATCATCTGGGTGTACCTGAGGTCACAACGCATCCACCACACCTGTTGATAAGGGAAATTATATTATTATTATTATTACACACACACACACACACACACACACACACACACACACACACACACACACACACACACACACACACACACTCAGAACTATGATATGAGTACTATTAAATTAAGTTCTTAGTGTTCTGATTTCTTACAGGGTGAGTCAGCTACCACCACTGCTAGCGCTACAACCACTACTAGCGCTACCACCACTACTAGCACTTCCACTATTATCACCACCACTACCGCTATTATCACCACCTCTATTATCACAACCACTACTAGCACTACCACTACTATCATCAACACTACAACTACATTCACCAACACCACTACTACAACCACCAACACTACTACTATTATCACCACCACTACTAGCACTACCACTATCATCACCAACACTACAACTACAATCACCACCACTACTAACACAACCACTGTTACTACTTATTACATCTTCATCTACTATTATCACTATCAATATTATTACTACTACCACACTTACCAGTACCACCACAATCATCATCACTACCACTATTATCACTACCAGTATCACTCCTATACCCTAACCACTACTTATCCTGGAGGATAGCGAATGTAATACCTATTTTCAAGAAGGGGGATAGATCACTATCCTCTAACTACCGCCCAATCAGTCTAACATTAATAGTAGGCAAATTACTGGAAGCAATCATTTCAAACTCAAATCGAAATCACCTGGAGAAGCACCGATTGATCAATGATTCCCAGCATGGCTTCACAAGCGGGCGTTCATGTCCAACTAATCCATTAACATTCTTTTCATCAGTTTTCGAATCGGTGGACGAGGGGCACAATTATGATGTGGTATATCTCGACTTTAGCAAAGCCTTCGACAGAGTCCCCCACGAAAGAGTAATTAGAAAGGTAGAAGCACATGGCATCAAAGGTAATATCCTTAAATGGATTAGGGCGTGGTTACAGGACAGGAAACAGTGAGTGAGCATTAACGGCACTAAATCCCATTGGAGCAACGTCACGAGTGGAGTTCCCCAAGGCTCAGTTCTTGGACCATTATTGTTTATTATGTACATAACCGACATAGATATCGGCATAGACAGCAACATAAGTAAATTTGCTGATGACACTAAAATAGGACGTGTTATTAAATCTGACGAGGACTCCGCAAAACTACAGGAAGATCTAAACAAATTTTTCGAATGGTCTGAAAAATGGTAGATGAAATTCAAGGTGGACAAATGTAAAGTACTCAGTATAGGCGATGCAAACAGGGAAACCAGTTACTAGATGAACAACGATTCCATGGAGAAATCCGACTGCGAGAGAGATTTAGGAGTAATGATAAGTAGGAACCTTAAGCCAAGTAAACAATGTGTTTTTGCTCGTAACAAGGCTAATAAAGTACTTGGGTTCATACAAAGGAGTGTTAGTTACAAGACTAGCGAGGTCATCTTACAATCATATCTTGCGCTTGTATGACCCCACCTGGATTACGCAGTTCAGTTCTGGTCACGGTATTACAGGATGGATATAGAATCCTTGGAAAGAATCCAGAGGAGAATGACAAGGCTAATCCCGGGCATTAGGAACCTTGAGTACAGAGACAGGTTAAAGCATCTTAATTTGCACTCCCTCGAGAAAAGTAGAGTGAGGGGTGACATGATCGAGGTGTATACATGGACGTCAGGGCGAAACAAAGGGGACATTACAAAGGTACTCAAACTATCCAACCAGGAGCGAACTCGAAACAATGGTTTTAAATTAGACAAATTTAGATTTAGGCGCGAAATAGGTAAACACTGGTTTGGAAACAGAATAGTGGATGAGTGGAACAAGTTACCAAATTTCATCATAAACTCGAATACGCTGGATAGCTTCAAACATAGGTTGGATGCTTATATGAGCAATAGGGGTTGGGTGTAAACGGAACTGCCCAGTATGAGTTAATAGGCCCGCTGCAGTTTCCTCCATTCATATGTTCTTATGTTCTAACACTGCTTAGAGCCCACGCTTAATAAGAAGACGAAGAAGAAGAAGAACAACAACAACAACAACAAGAAAGAAGAACAAGAAGATGAACAACAAGAACAAGAAGAACAACAAGAACAAGAACAAGAACAAGAAGAACAAAAAGAACAAGAACAACAAGAACAACAAGACACAGATATAATAGTGGAGAGAAGAAGGAAAAGGGTCACCCACCACAGCACTACCCACACGTTAAAAACCTCATCTGTGTGTGAGGTAGAGAGAGACTCGGGAGGTCGGAGGAGGAGGTGGTCGACTGGCCTCACTCACTGCACACATAAACAGCACCACTCACTCTGATGAACCTGTACATCTATTCACCGCCACAGTACACTTAGGGGCTACAACTACTACACGGGGCTACAACTACTACACGGGGCTACATCTACTACAAGGGGGTACATTAACTACACGGGGCTAGGGCTATTACATGGGGGTACAGCTACTAAACGAGGTTACAGCTACTACAAGGGGGCTACAGCTACTACGAGGGGGCTACAGCTACTACGAGGGGGCTACAGCTACTACGAGGGGGCTACAGCTACTACAAGAGGCTTCAACTACTACGAGGGGCTACAGCTACTACAAGGGGGTACATTAACTACACGGGCTAGGGCTATTACATGGGGGTACAGCTACTACACGAGGTTACAGTTACTACAAGAGGCTTCAACTATTACACTGGGCTACATGAACTGCACAGGGCTACTACAGAGGGGTTATATTTACTACAAGGGGCTACATCTATTATATGGGGCTACACAGGTTCACTACATAGGATTCTACTACTACTACTACTACTACTACTACTACTACTACTACTACTCGTCCTACTACTACCCCTCACCAAAACCCTCATTACTGACCAATATCACTACCTACTACTCTCACAATTTCAGATTGCCACTACCCCCCGCCACTATCATTAACCACTACCACTAACCACTACCACTAACCACAACCTACTACCACGAACCACTACCACTAACCACTACCACTAACCATTACCACAACCTACTACCACGAACCACTACCACTAACCACTAACCACTACCATCGTCCACGGGAGAGCCCTGAGTACCGGCCACATATTGAGTTCTGTAATGTTCCCTGAAGGATATGGGTATTGTGGCAGTGTCTGGTGGTGGTGGTGGTAGTGGTGGTGGTAGTAGTAGTAGTGGTGGTAGTAGTGGTGGTAGTAGTGGTGGTAGTGGTGGTGGTAGTGGTGGTGGTTGTCGACATTATCCCAGAAATAGTTTGTTAACCCTTAAATATACAGTTCACATCTTTATTATTCTACATAATTATCACACACACACACACACACACACACACTGTATACTCATAACTCTATCACTGTTAGTTTTCATTGTACACAACATTTTGTTTTATGAATAAGTAAACTAAAAAAACCCATCACGACTCTACAATAATGATCCAGACGAGGAACATGATATATGGAGTCGTATGAACATTGTAAAGGGAAATGAAAGTGACTTTGTTGAAAATTACCCACGACCTGATCGATGCTTGTGTGTGCTACTTGATAAAAACAAACATCTGGCATCTCTATCTCCGTGTGTGTGTGTGTGTGTGTGTGTGTGTGTGTTTTAAAGAAGACATTAACGGCGCATCTATGATTCTTGAACCTTACCAATTATACCAACTTTGAACCCTTAATATGAACCCTCAAAAAGGTTCAGTCTTGTGAAACACTGAACCAATAGAAAGTCACAAATAAATTCAAACATACCGTAACAAAACAAACAAACAAACAAAGATACCCCTCACCTTCACCACTATCAAATATTCGAACCCTGGTCCTCTTAAAGTTGGTTCCAAAGCATTTCCACTCCCCCACAGCCACAACGCACGTAAGGTATTATTAATCTGTATTTATATATAATCCAGTGATTCTCTCTACACCTTCTCTCCGGCATCTTATCTCTCTCTTTTTATCTTTCTCCCTCTCTCTCTTTCTCGCTTTCTTTATCGCTCTCTCCTCTCTTTCCTCCCCTTCTCTTTTCCTTCCCTCTTTTGCTTTATCTTGCTTTCTGCTCTTTCTTCCTCCTCCTCTCACTCTCTTCCTCTTTCTTTCTTCCTTTCTCTTTCTCTCTCTCTCCCTCTGTTTCTCTCCGTTTCCTTCTCTCTCCCTCTGTTATTCTTATTTCTCTCTCTCTCTCTCTCTCTCTCTCTCTCTCTCTCTCTCTCTCTCTATCACTCAAGTCCTCATAACTTTTACAACCTTTCTTTATTTATTGTTACTGCTCTCTTTATCCGGGTTATGTACACGACATATACGGGTTACACTCCACTCTGAGCCTGGGGTTATCCTGAGCAGTATGTCTTACGAATATATCCTTGTATTTCCGGGTTATACAATCGTGTATAGTCCGGGCGTATCATACGTTATACCCGGGTTATATAGCGGTGTACAATGGGGTTCTCATCGTTGAAGGGCGACTCTGCTTAAATTCTCTATATTAGGGTTATGCTACAGCGATTGTTTTTGTTATATTAAAGGTTCTGTAATACAAAGAGCTTATATCAGGGTTATTCTATAGTTAAGGCTACGTTATATCAGGGTTATTCTATAGTTAAGGCTACGTTGTATCAGGGTTATATAGCTTTGACATCACACAGTACTATGTGGTATTATGTTGTAGTATCTAACATAACATGGCACTCTCTGGGGTCATACGTCATTGTGGCACATTCTGACATATTGTGGCACTATCTGACGTCATGTGACACTATCTGACGTCATGTGACACTAGCTGACGTCATGTGACATTATCCGACGTCATGTGGCACTCTCTGACGTCATAAAACACTATCGGATACTCTGACGTCATGTGACACTATCCGACGTCATGTGACAGTATCTGAGACTCTGACGTCATGTGATAGTATCTGACAGTATCTGACGTCATGTGACAGTATCTGACACTATCTGACGTCATGTGGCTCTATCTGTCATTATGAAGTACTGTACCACTGTCTGGAATAGTATGACACTATATGAAATCACGTAACACTGTAAGGAACGATATGACATCATGTGGCATCATTTGGAACGGCTTAGCATCATGTGGCACCACGTGGCACTATCTGGCATCGCATGGCACTACAATAGAGGTGATTTGGGGAAGACTGCTGAGTTTTAGCTGTGAGCTCCACGGAAGATCATCACTGTGGTCCTTTAGTCTCGACCACACGTAAAATTTAAGACCATTCTTCTCAAAGCAGAATTAATACAGAAATACAACTGTTACAAAAACTGTATCTTAGTCCAATGAAGCTGTAATGTAGTTGTTACAGTGCGTCAGTTAAGACAAATATCACTACAATAGACAGTAAAGTACAATATGTTAATAGGGAAGTACACTCTAGATGACCCTAGTACTGTACACATAGTCTTAAGAATAGGTCAAATTAATCCCAGAATCCACACCCAAATTTTCATACTCTGGGCGTGACGGTAGGTTAGGTTAGGTTAGGTTAGGTTAGGTTAGGTTAGGTTAGGTTAGATGAAGGTTAAAATATGTTTAGAGTAGGTTAAATTTGGTTAGATGTATGTTAAATTAGGTTAAAGGTAGGCTGGATTAGGAGTAGGTTACATGAGATTAGAGGTAAGTTGAATTAGGTTAGAGGGAAGTTAAATTAAGTTAAATGTAGGTTAAACTAGGTTAAGGGTATGTTAAATTAAGTTTGAGAGAGGTTAAGTTATGTTAGTAACAGGTTAGATTAGATTGGATAAGGCATACGTAAGCTCAGGCTAAATTAATTTCAATAGTCGACTGTTTATTAGGGAAACTGTAACTTAATTAAGCTCCGCCCACATTGTCTCGTGTGGACTTGTGATTGGCTGCCCTGACGTCATCACAACATGGCGGAGATCAACTTGTTTACAAATACTTGTTCTCGAATACATGATTGGAATTGTTTACAAAAAATAACTATTCAACACCATGGCAGATCAAGTGTAATTATTCCCCCAAAAGGCTTCACATAATCAATACTTAAGTTGCATAAATGAAGGATTTGCCTGCACGTGTCAGCCAACCATGCTTGAAAGAGGTAATCCATAAGGTTCCAGTTTAATACTAGTACACGTCTCGTAATGTTCTTCTAAATCCTGAAAAACATTCTCAAACCATCATTATATTCTGTACACCTTACCTCAACCCTGGCCTAGGCGAACACCCAGCCAGGGGGGGTATAGAAACTTTGGATTGTGACTACAGTCTCTCAAGAAAACTATCTGTACTCGGGGTGATCGATGAATTCCAGAATGAACACTACGGCTCCTGTTGTCTCTGTGGTGTTGTCACAATCCTTCGTCCGTTGTGTCACATTTTTTCAACACAATTTTTTATAGAGATTTTTTTTGAGTTGCCAGACGCTTCTAGATAGGATAACATTATATATAAATCGATTTTTTCCTCACAACATAGACTATACCAGCACTTATATATCTATACAGTAAATATACTATGATCACACATACAGACTGGTCCTTTACCCCCTTGTTACAGTGTGTCGCGACGCATGAGGACACGAAGGACAAGTTTGTGTTGTTTACGACACAGTCATCGCCATCAAACGCCAACTGTGGTGAAACTTGTATCAGTGACGGAGATATAAAGTGCTTATGATTTATCCCTTCCTCTCCCCTTCCCCACCCTCATCCCCACCTCCCTTCCCTTCCTCTCCCCTTCACCACCCTCATCCCCACCTTCCTTCCCTTCCTCTCCCCTTCACCACCCTCATCCCCACTTCCCTTCCCTTCCTCTCCCCTTCCCCACCCTCATCCCTACCTCCCTTCCCTTCCCCCCCCTTCCCCACCCTCATCCCCATCTCCTTCCTTCCTCTCCCCTTCCCCACCCTCATCCCCACCTCCCTTCCCTTCCTCTCCCCTTCACCACCCTCATCCCCACCTCCCTCCCCTTCCCCCTCCCCTTTCTAGTAGCCTTTACAGAGGACTGGGCTCAATTTACCCTCAGTTTCAGAACAAGTGAGCCTATTATAGAAACACACGTCCTACTGTGCCTCTGATAGTCAACTGAGAATCAAATGTATTTATACTATAGGTATCATAGGAAGGTTCATCCCATCAATCACTGCTCCACAGGGCAGTAGTTTATATGCTGTAGGCACGATGAAAAGCCTGTAGGTTAGGTTATGTTAGGTTGGGTCTGGGTAGGGTTAGGTTAGGGTTAGGTCCGTTAACTATTGAGTCATGCCTTAGTCACCCTACAGTTGAATCTAACCTTAACCTAACCTAACCTTAATCAAACCTAAACAAACTTACCAATACTAACATTACGTAAAACAAAATTCACTTGAGAGGAAGAAGAAGACAAAAAAACAAACAAGAAAAACAAACTCCTTGACATCACACAAAATCTTCCTTTACCACACCCCCCCCCACCCCCCTCATAACACCAAACAACTACATCCAAACCCCGCCACAACAACAACACTTCCATCACACCACCACCTACAACCATCTCACTGGTATAAATAACAACTCAGCTCTATACACACCAGCTTACAAAACCTGATTAAAAAAAAGTAAAAAAAATAAATAAAAACTTTCTCACTCTGGATCTTGGAGAGTCTGACGAGATGTTTGGTCATTAAGAACAGGTTCTCTTACAAGACGCTGGCAAACTCCTGCATTATACTGACGGGGAGAGAAGTTCATTATTTTGTTTACATTCGGGTACCTGTGTTTGTATTTGTTGTTCACTGCTTGTATTTGTTGTTCAGTGTTTGTATTTGTTGTTCAGTATTTGTATTTGTTGTTCACTGCTTGTATTTGTTGTTCACTGTTTGTATTTGTTGTTCACTGCTTGTATTTGTTGTTCAGTATTGTATATCTGTTCAATGATGTGTTCATACAGGGACTACCACCGCTCTCTACCTACCACAGTTCTCTACCTACCACCGTTCTCTACCTACCACCGCTCTCTACCTACCACAGTTCTCTACCTACCACCGTTCTCTACCTACCACAGTTCTCTACCTACCACCGTTCTCTACCTACCACCGTTCTCTACCTACCACCGTTCTCTACCTACCACCGTTCTCTACCTACCACCGCTCTCTACCTACCACCGCTCTCTACCTACCGCTCTCTACCTACCGCTACCTACCACCGTTCTCTACCTACCACCCGTTCTCTACCTACCACCGTTCTCTACCTACCACCGTTCTCTACCTCTACCTACCACCGTTCTCTACCTACCACCGTTCTCTACCTACCACCGCTCTCTACCTACCACCGTTCTCTACCTACCACAGTTCTCTACCTACCACCGTTCTCTACCTACCACCGTTCTCTACCTACCACAGTTCTCTACCTACCACCGCTCTACCTACTACCTACCACCTTCTCTACCTACCAGTTCTACTACAGTTCTCTACCACAGTTCTCTACCTACCACCGTTCTCTACCTACCACAGTTCTCTACCTACCACCTCTACCACCGTTCTCTACCTACCACCGTTCTCTACCTACCACCGTTCTCTACCTACCACCTACCGTTCTCTACCTACCACAGTTCTCTACCTACCACCGCTCTCTACCTACCACAGTTCTCTACCTACCGCCCTACCACCGCTCTCTACCTACCACCGCTCTCTACCTACCACCGTTCTCTACCTACCACAGTTCTCTACCTACCACAGTTCTCTACCTACCACAGTTCTCTACCTACCACCGTTCTCTACCTACCACCGTTCTCTACCTACCACCGTTCTCTACCTACCACCGTTCTCTACCTACACAGTTCTCTACCTACCACCGTTCTCTACTACCACCGTTCTCTGGACCTACACAGTTCTCTACCTACCACAGTTCTCTACCTACCACCGTTCTCTACCTACCACCGTTAGTTCTCTACCTACCACCGTTCTCTACCTACCACAGTTATGTACCTACCGTTCTCTACCTACCACAGTTCTCTACCTACCACAGTTCTCTACCTACCACCGTTCTCTACCACCGTTACTCTACCTACCACAGTTCTCTACCTACCACAGTTCTCTACCGTTCTCTACCTACCACCGTTCTCTACCTACCAGTTCTCTCCTACCACCGTTCTCTACCTACCACCGTTCTCTACCTACCACAGTTCTCTACCTACCACAGTTCTCTACCTACCACCGTTCTCTACCTACCACCGTTCTCTACCACCGTTCTCTACCTAACCGTTCTCTACCTACCACCGTTCTCTACCTACCTACCGTTCTCTACCTACCACAGTTCTCTACCTACCGTTCTCTACCTACCACCTTTCTCTACCTACACATTTACAAACAAACACACAACTACAGAGAGTGTCCGGGCGAAGCGAGGAGTCCCTGCCTGGAGGAGGAGGAGGAGGAGGAGGAGGAGGAGGAGGGGAGATGATGGTATAAAAGCGATCAGAAGTGAAGGAGGAGGAGGAAAAGAAGGGGGAGAAGGAGAAGAAGAATGAGAAGGAGGAGAAGAATCAGGAGGAGAAGAATGAGGAGAAGAAGAATGAGGAAGAGAAGAAGAATGAGGAGGAGTAGATGAAAAAGGACGAGTAGTAGAAGGAGGAAGAGGAGGCAGTGGCAGCTATCAGAAGTGAGAGAGGAGGAGGATGAAAAGGAGGAGGAGGAGGAGAAGGGGGAGGATGTAATATAACGAGAGAGAGAGAGAGAGAGAGAGAGAGAGAGAGGAGCAACATGTCATCAGTGCTCCAGGTAAGTAGCAACGTCACAAACACCGCCTTGTCGCGCTATTTGATGCTGTTGTCCTTTGTTGTGACGCACGGGTGGGGCTGGGGGGAGGTGGGGGCTGGGTGGCAGAGGGGGTAGGAGGGAGGTGGTGGTGGGGCAGGGGTGGAGGAGACAAGGGGGAGGTGTAATGGCACTTTGTACACCATTAGTAACAGCTCTCTTTTTATGTAACGATTGTGAGACGTGAGGGTGTGTGGTGAGGGTGTGTGGTGAGGTGTGGTGAAGTGGTGTACCTAACCTGTAGCGGGTGGGGGTGTACCTAACCTATAGTGGAGGGGGGGGGAGTTCCTGCATTTTTTATGTTTGAGGTAAATGTTCTAAATTGTGCAACGAAGTTAATAATGATTTGTTTTCTTGGTAAAATATCAATAAAGTAAAGTTTGTTTTTATGCTTAACCTCCACATCGGGTGAAGGAGGAAGAGGCTACAACTAATTCATCTACAAAGCGACAGACACACCATTACCCTAAGCGAACTGACTATCAATATTACCTGGTTCGATTCCGCAAAAAATAAGACATGTATATGGTACACGAACATATAGTATACACTAGACATATTTATTTTGTAAGTAGTTAAGAGTAATTCACCATAATTCTGTAATGTGTTATGTTAATTTACCGAGGCCGTACAGGTCAGGGTCTAGTTGCAGAGTACTCATTTGAAGTCGTCTTTGTTTTAAGCATCACAAAAACACCACTGTATAAATAATAATACACTGTAAACAAACCTTAGGACTCGCTTCCTGGTTGTTGATGACACACACACACACACACACACACACACACACAACAATCCGATACATAACTCCTCACTGTGTAACTGTGGACATAAGGAACGCCTCACCTGGGCAGGTAATCACGTCACCAAACTTGTTGACCTTCGAGATACATATTGGTGTATTAAAATGCCGTGTTCACAATTACAGTCCTGAACATACACAAATGTCCCGCTCGAGCCACTGACGAGTTCTTCCACAATTTAATGAAGACTCAGACACACACCTGACACACCTGACACCAGCAACCACAGTATAAACACTAGCTTTACTTCCGCGTGTGGTAAAGTACAGTACATCGTTGGCTACTTCACGCCAAACGCTTGACTAAATAACGCCAATTACTTTACCCTAGTGCCTTACCTTCTTACTCTATGGAATAAATACCACCTTAATTAAACGAAGAATTACATTAATAGTAATCATCTATCGGTAATCTCCTAATATATGCAGACGGGGTTTTTGACTGTGCAGATTACAAATACATGTTAACACCAGATCCGCTATTTATTTTTTAACAGGAAAATGTAACTATAAACAGTCTCGTCTTTACTGAAAAGAAATATATATATACATAATATACAAGACACGACCACAATACTCCAGAAACTCTCAGATATATGCAAGAAGCCGCGACTCCACTACAGCCACCCGCCAGAAATCAGATGTAAACAAACTTTTTCGCGCCAACTTTATAACTAAACTGACGCTGCTGGTGTGAAGCTAATTCATTTTTCATTACTTAGGGAAATATTACCGTGGATAACTTGAGGAGAATTAGCAGGAAATATTACTTAGAATACATACATACATACATACATACATACATACATACATACATACATACATCCTTGATCACCATAGGGTCGAGACCTACTCAGGCGCTGCTCCTGCAGAGCAGCGCCCCTCCTCGGCCAATGTTCGGCCCATTCCCCAAGTCCCTCTCCCCGACCCATCCTCACCACCGGGATATCAACATAATCAAAAGTGACAATTTCGTTTCGGAAAGAAGTGGGATCAGTGTTGAACAGTGATGAACAGTGTTTAAGCCAGTGAATTCAGCACTAGACAGTACCAGTGAAAGCCGTGACCCACCACTGAGATAAGCACCCCTGGGGACTGACCACCATCTTCTGACCAGGAGGTGCTAATCAGTCCACCATGGGAACAACAGAGGGCCGGCCGGCTATGCACCTGACTACGAGATAACACAACACTACCCAGCAGGGCGAGGTACTATGAAACCACCCCACACAACACGGTGTCCCCATGACCAAGTGAGGTCCTTCATATCAACACCCGAGGACAAGTTACTGCACCACGTAAACACCACACCACCCAGTGTCTCCATGACCACGTAAGGTCCTTCATTTCAACACCCGAGGACGAGTTACACCACGTGAACACCACACTACCTGGTATCTCCATGACCACGTGAGGTCCTTCATATCAACACCCGACGACGAGTTACTACACCACGTGAACACCACACCACCTGGTATCTCCATGACCACAAACAAAGTAAAAGGTTACAGGGAAATAGTGTTAGGAATGATGACAAAGCAAAATTAGACAGAGAGTTAAGACCTAAACGCAGTAAAGGGAGGACTCAGAACACGACTAACCTAAATGTCTTCTACGCGAACAGTAGAAGTATGAGAAACAGAATGGATGATATTAGGGCCTTGGTATGTACCGGAAAAATCGATATAATAGCATTCACTGAAACATGGATCAACCTAGACTCACGTGAGTTACCTGTCGAATACCAAATTGCAGGTTACAAATTGTTACATACCGACAGGCAGACCAGGAAAGGAGGCGGAGTAGCAATCTATGTCAGGAATAACCTGAAGTGTGAAATAAACAAGGAAATAAAAACTGAGCGGAATACAGAAACAATTTGGATAGAATTAATCGACGGTAGGGAAAAATTAATCACAGGAGTAATATATAGACCTCCCAATCTTGATAGAGTTAATGAACGACTTATCTGGGATGAAATGCGCAGGGCTTCCATACACAACAAAGTCTGTATAGTAGGCGACTTGAACCTTGGCCAAATAGATTGGACTGACCTTACGGGTAACTCAGAATCAGAGGATTTTCTCGAAACGATCCAGGACTGTTTCCTAAATCAACATATAACCAAACCCACCTGGGGTAAAAATATACTCGATTTAGTCCTGTCGAACAGAGAAAACCTCATTAGCAATGTCGAGGTAGGGAACGAACTTGCAAACAGCGATCACAAAGAAATTAGATTCCAGTTAGACTTTCAGGGCAGACGAAAGGAAAATTCCACTAAAGTCCCAGGTTTCAGAAGAGCAAACTTTGATAGTTTGAAGAGGCAGTTGAGGGAAGGGCTATCACGCCTGGGGGTGACTCACACAGACCTCACCCCACCCACTAACCTGACGGTTGACACCGACCTGATAACGAGATCTGAGATTGCCGAGTTCCACGACAATTTAAATAATGAGTTACTTAATGCACAAAGACAGAACATACCATACAAAAAACTCAGATCAGACAACAATGACTCTAAATGGATAAATAATTATTTAAAGAACATTATTGGCCAAAGGAAGGCTATAGGTAGAATGATAAATCGTGGCGAAATTTGCCTCCGGGATTATTATAAGGTATTGGCGAGTAGGGTTAAACCCGAGATAAGGAAAGCTAAGAGGAAAAATGAGGTAAGGATTGCAAGGGAGGCGAGGACAAACCCCAAAGGATTCTACCAAATGTATCAAACTAAAACACGAGAAAAGATTGGACCAATACGGTCAGACACCGGCGAGCTCACTGATAACGACAGAGAAATGAGCAATAATCTGAATAAATATTTTTCAACAGTGTTCACCACCGAAAATTTAAACATGATACCCGAGGCACCGACTCTATTCAGAGAGAGTGAAAAAAACAAATTAAGCGAGATAGTAGTGACTAGTAACGATGTTAGTCAGCAAATAGACAAACTAATGCCTAATAAGTCACCTGGTCTCGATGAGATATTTGCCAGAGTATTAACGGGATGTAAGGAAGAGCTTAGTATGCCCTTAGCAAAGTTGTTTAACATGTCCTTAAAAACAGGTGTAGTACCAGAATCCTGGAGGATAGTGAATGTAATACCAATTTTCAAAAGGGGGGACAGATCACTATCCTCTAACTACCGCCCAATCAGTCTAACATCAATAGTAGGCAAATTACTGGAAGCAATCATTTCAAACTCTATTCGAAATCACCTGGAGAAGCACCGATTGATCAATGATTCTCAGCATGGCTTCACAAGCGGGCGTTCATGTCTAACTAATCTATTAACATTCTTTTCATCAGTTTCCGAATTGGTGGACGAGGGGCACAATTATGATGTGGTATATCTCGACTTTAGCAAAGCCTTCGACGATGTCCCCCACGAAAGACTAATTAGAAAGGTAAAAGCACATGGCATCAAAGGTAATATCCTTAAATGAATTAGGGCATGGTTACAGGACAGGAAACAGCGAGTGAGCATTAACGGCACTAAATCCCATTGGAGCAACGTCACTAGTGGAGTTCCCCAAGGCTCAGTACTTGGACCATTGTTATTTATCATATACATACACGACATAGATATCGGCATAGACAGCAACAAAAGTAAATTTGCTGATGACACTAAAATAGGACGTGTTATTAAATCTGACGAGGACTCCATAAAACTACAGGAAGATCTAAACAATTTTTTCGAATGGTCTGAAAAATGGAAAATGAAATTCAACATGGACAAATGTAAAGTACTCAGTATAGGAGATGTAAACAGGGAAACCAGTTACCAGATGAACAACGATGCCATTGAGAAATGCGACTGTGAGAGAGATTTAGGAGTAATGATAAGTAGGAACCTTAAGCCAAGTAAACAATGTGTATTTGCTCGAAACAAGGCTAATAAAGTACTTGGGTTCATACAAAGGAGTGTTAGTTACAAGACTAGCGAGGTCATCTTAAAACTATATCTTGCACTTGTGAGACCTCACTTGGATTATGCAGTTCAATTCTGGTCACCGTATTACAGAATGGATATAGAAACCTTGGAAAGAATTCAGAGGAGAATGAAAAGACTAATTCCGGGCATTAGGAACCTTGAGTACAGAGACAGGTTAAAGCATCTTAATTTGCACTCCCTCGAGAGACGTAGAGTAAGAGGCGATATGAAAAAGGTGTATAAATGGAAGTCAGGGCTAAACAAAGGGGACATTACAAAGGTACTCAAACTATCCAACCAGGAGCAAACTCGTAACAATGGTTTTAAATTAGAAAAATTTAGATTAAGGCGCGAAATAGGTAAACACTGGTTTGGTAACAGAGTAGTGGATGAATGGAACAAGTTACCAAATATCATCATTAACTCGAATACGCTGGATAGCCTCAAACATAGGTTGGAAGCTTATATGAGCAATAGGGGTTGGGTGTAAATGGGACTGCCCAGTATGGGCCAACAGGCCCGCTGCAGTTTCCTCCATTCTTATGTTCTTATGTTCCTATGTGAGGTCCTTCATATCAACACCCCGTGGACGAGTTATTACACCACGTGAACACCACATCACCTGGTCTCTCCATGACCACGTGAGGTCCTTCGTATCAACACCCCGTGGACGAGTTAATACACCACGTGAACACCACACCACCTGATGTCTCCATGACCACCCAGCCCCGGGCCATCAACTGTAAACTATAATAATTTGTATGTTCAATCAATGTTCCTTCTCCTTTCAGTAATGAAAGCTTTTGTTAAACGACCCACCCACCCCATGTCTTTGTATGTAATAAGTCATTTTTGTCCAATGTATATTTTCAGCCTTCGGGCTGCTGAACTTTTTCAATAAACCGTTAATTATTATTATTATTATTACATACGCGTATACAGTATACTGTATACTACCGCACGAACGTACAGTATATGCATGCCCACAGACAAATACACAAATAAGAACAGATATTCATAGAACACACACACACACACACACACACACACACACACACCCACACCCACCCACCCACACACCCACACCCACACCCACACACACACACTTGGCAACGCATGGAGGAATGATCGATTCGATAATGTGCTGGAGAACTTTGTCCATTAAGTTCTCATGGGGTGACCTGTCTGGCTGAGCTGCCTTCCTGCTGTTGCTACTGCTGGGCCTCTTACCTACCATGACCGAAGGCGGCCCCCATCACGACCAAGGGTGTGAAGGGCGGCCCCCATCACAGCTGAGAGCGTCAAAAGATGTCCCCATCATCACTAGTGGCACCAAGAACGTCGCCCTCACCACCACTCACGTTATCCCAGGTGATGCATTACGAGTGTTCAACATCCCACTGAAATCCTCTCACTAATTTCTAAGATACATAGGTGACGGTAAGCATTCAGGCGGGACCCTGACCAACTCCTGGACCCAGAAACATTCCTAAACGGGTACACACAGACAGGCATATCATCATTCATACAGTTAACAGTCAGACAAAAAATATAACCAAATAGACTGTTATCCCATATGCGTCAAGAGAATTTCATGACGATTCGGTTACAGGAAATGTGGACGTAACTGGGTGGAGTGTGGAACTATGTGGAGGAGGCCGTACCGCTACCACACGCTGTAGGTCCACCCATTATGGTGTCGGTAATCTTCTTAATGGCACCAGTGAGGCGAATTAAATGTGTCAGAAGGACTCATACCCACACACACACACGCACACGCACACACACACACGCACACACACGCACACACACACACCCTTACAATAACTGGATCCAACGCTGAAACTTAACCTAAATCATAGAAAAAATATATTCAGGTTAGGTTAGGTTAGGTTCGGTTATTACTAATTGCTTAAATTTTTAATCTTTGTGGTAATAAAACTTCACAACTTTATGTAATCAACAAGTAATTAAATCATCGTCCTCAAGGGGTTAAGTCATCGTCCTCAAGAGGTTAAGTCATCGTCCTCAAGGGGCTAAGTCATCGTCCTCAAGGGGTTAAGTCATCGTCCTCAAGGGGCTAAGTTATCGTCCTCAAGGGGTTAAGTCATCGTCCTCAAGGGGTTAAGTCATCGTCCTCAAGGGTTAAGTCATCGTCCTCAAGGGGTTAAGTCATCGTCCTCAAGGGGTTAAGTCATCGTCCTCAAGGGGTTAAGTCATCGTCCTCAAGGGGTTAAGTCATCGTCCTCAAGGGGTTAAGTCATCGTCATCGTCCTCAATTGCAGAGTAATGACATAAAGGTAATAGGCAATGATATAAGTTACGCGGAAACGTCACAAATAAGCGAAATGTCACAAAATATGCGAAATGACAATAGCAATAAGTGGAAATGAGATGAAGTCGTACTGTTATGAGGTAAGGAAATGTCTGCTGGAAATGAGATCGAAAAATAAGTGAAAATAAGGGAATAAAGTGTGTGTGGGGGGGGTAATCTAAGAAGCAAGAGGACAATAAGTGTGTGTTGGGGGGGTGGTGCGGTTGGTTAAGGCAACACGGGCTGGGCGTGACCTCCGTAGGATGACCCCCAGACAAGTGAGCACCACGCCAGAAGGAGTTTAGAGGGGGGGTGGAGGGGGGGACAACGAGGACGGGAGGAACCACGACGCATGGCTGGCCAACATTCACACTCTCACGCACACACACACACACACATACATATACACACACACACACACACACACACACATTCTCTCTCGCACACACACATACACGCACACTCACACAAACACACGCACACACAGCAGCAGCACCACGAGAGCTCGGGGTAGTGCTCTGGTTAGGACTCCACCTGCTCAGTGCTCACCCGGCGGCCGTGACGCGCGCGGCTGTCTCTCTCTCTCCCACAAGTCCTCACCCCGTCGCTGCTGACTCGACTCCGTAGTTCTCCGTTCTCCGCAGAGCTTGGTTACCTGTAGCTGCACCCCTCTGGAGGATGTGAGGCCGTGCAGTGGTTTCTGCTGCTGGTTGTTGTTGTAGAGGGAGGAATGATGATGGCCATGAACCTCTCTCACTGAAACTTGTACTAACTTTGGGGTGTTAGCTCCAGGTGGGGTCTGACTCCCTAAGACAGGAGTCGTGTCTCTCTATATAATAAAAACTTTGAAATCTAAATGTTATGAAGGATTAATAGTCGTATCTCACTAGTATAAAGCCATAGACTTAAGTAAACACAAGTCTCTTTGTTTAGCTTTAGCCCAAAGATTATTATTCTTCTCTGACTGTCAAGGATCACGTCAGCCTGACAGGTCTAGGCTGTCATAATCTTTAAGATAAGAAAGAAACTTGGGCGATAATTAAGACTGACTGGCCCAGCACACGCGATAACTGACTGTATCAAGCAGTTAACACGACAGTCACTTGGTTAATATTCACATGTTCGTAGCCAACAAGAGGAGAGATATAGACAGACAATTTAATGTGAAAAAAAAGAAACAAACATCACGACCTCTGGCCGGGGAACAGGAACTAGGAGCCACTTGGACAGAAGGTGTGATCAGCAATTAAAAAGTTTCGAGTAAATTGTAGAAGAAAAAACCGCATAAAGAGTCGCTGGTGTTGTGAGAAGTTAGTGTTTCTCTAAGACTTTGACCACAACCACAAGGTCACAACATCACGAGGTCACAACACCACGAGGTCACAACATCAAGACGTCACCAGGTGTTACTACGTGTTACTTGACTGCGGTGACGAGGAACAGTTCAGTCTTCACCAAGTTACTGTTACACTAGGTCATCCCTGCGTGACAGTGCTCTAGCTGTGAATGTAACAGTGGTGACCTGAAGCCTGTGAACTGTTACCTGGAAGGGGAGTGTCGCCGCGGCATCGTTTTGAAGTCAAACTGAAGCACTTGGAACTGAACAAGTGATGGTCTGCTGCCCGACAACGGGAACCAAATGAAACTAAATAAGTGAATGATTCAAATCCTATCACAGGTGTCATTAAGCTTACAACCACCTAAAGCTGTAAAAGTTGTGTTCCGAAGCCAACGACCTAAAAAATTTTGTTGTTGTTTCGAAGCTTTAATTCACGGTTTATGAACTATACCAGTGACGTGTTGTGACTCAAACTGACTAAACCTGTATCTCGGGGCAGTGGTGTTTCCTGACGTCAGTAAACTGCCACGGTGACACATCGGAACTTGTCTCACCTGTAAACTGTAACGGCGGATTACTGTAATCTGTAACTCTATCAACGGTGTATCAAAGCCTATAGAAACTACCTGTATCGCTTACAGTAGTGACCCTCATCCTGAAAACTGTAACTGACGGTGTTATTCTGTACCAGTAACAGCGGTGGACCGGTAATGTAACAGCCTCTTGTATCTCACTATCGGTACTTCGGGCCTGTAACAAGAATCCTACCGTAACTACCCTGAATCCCCAACACCGATACACCCTGCGGCCTGTAACTGACACGTGTGACCGAGTAAGCCTGTAACCAGCGCCCTGTACCCACGTGGGGGTGAGGCGTGAGGGAGGTGTGTGGTGTGGAGGATGTCACGTGGGGACCGCTCCCGGGAACACGCTGCCGCCACCACCGCCCGCTGCCAGGTGAGTAGTGTGTCGCGCGGTGCTCATTAACCTGTGCATCTGTGGCTCACTGGTCAACTGCAGTGGGTACCAGTCCTAATACTCCACGATGATCTGACCTGACCTGTAGGGTTATGGCCCAACTGTGATGAATTCCAGTCTTAATGATCCTGTCCTAAGGGGCACTATATTAAGTTAGATTAGAATGGGGTCTATTATGACTGGGGCCCACTGGACACATAATCTACAGGTGTATAATAAGGCTCAGTGTATTAACCCCTTCACAGGTGTTATAACTCTATATGTAAAACAAACTATCACATCAAGATAAACTGTCCTCACATAATGCTTAAATACACTCAAACATAAACAGTAATTCAGATAATGTTTTTCCAAGCACCTTTACAGTACAGACACGGCCCTCAAAAGGTCCAGTCGTGTACTAAACTAAATTATGTTGTTTTACAGTTACTTTGTAGGAGTTTTCTGGCTACATAAGCAACAGGTTCAGTGTCAGTGTTTTGTAGAGGAAGATCAGACACGAGAGATGGAGTATATTCGTAGTGTATCAACAAAGAATTAAAATGATAATAAAACACTCTCCTCTGAGGCTTCTGTAAATATTTGTGTGTGTGTGTGTGTGTGTGTGTGTGTGTGTGTGTGTGTGTGTGTGATATTGTTAGTTGAATCAGTCAGTAGTTGACTGACTTGCTGACGGAGAAAAAAAACCATATTATTGACTGATTGACAAACTGACAGACATAAAAACAACATTCCCTACCGACTGACTCACTGAGAGAAACCTTTATGCAACACGTACTGTACTTGTTGTTAAATATGTATTAATTTCTCCTTATCTTGGTAACATATTTTCTCTCTTCCTTTATGATCTACGCGTTTGTTCCACCTAACCTAACCTAACGCAACTAAGGTTAGGTTAGGTCAAGTTAGAATGACCTGTGAATGACCAATGTTAGGTTAGGGTCGACCAGGTTAGACTAACGTGTAAATGACCAAGCTCAGGTAAGGTTAGGTTAGGTCAGGTTAGGTTAGAATGACCTATGACCTGATGGTGAAGATGTCGTCAATCAGGAGGTCACGGTAAGGTGTAAATAATCCTCAGATACACGTAATCAGGTAAGTGACCTATGCCACCAGCCTCTGTGGTGACGTGTGCCGTGACGTGTACCAGTCTGTGTGCGGTGACGTGTACCAGTCTGTGTGGTGACGTGTACCAGTCTGTGTGTGGTGACGTGTACCAGTCTCTGTTTGGTGTCGTGTATCAGGTCGTTAGTCACTGCGATGATGTGCCGTGACGTGTACCAGTCACGTGCCAGTCTGTGGTGACGTGTGGTGACGTGTGCCAGTCTGTGTGTGGTGACGTGTACCAGTCTGTGTGTGGTGACGTGTACCAGTCTGTGTGTGGTGACGTGTGCCAGTCTGTGTGTGGTGACGTGTACCAGTCTGTGTGTGGTGACGTGTGCCAATCCCATTTAAAGAAAAAAATGACCGCCAAACCACCAATTCTCCTCGGATCACCATTATCAACTACCACGTCCGAACTATATTTTAAAACAATCCTGACAAGTTTCAATAAAATCCGTCCCTTCCATCAAGATATATCGACTAGGTTACGGACGCCACGGACACGACTAACGTACAATTTCACGATAATCCATGGCGAGCTGATTAGCGTTATGATATCGCTACGTTATCCTATTGGTCGCTAAAGTTCGGTTAGTTAGATCAGCTTAGTTTAAGTTAAGCTGGGAGAGGTTAGCTAGATTGACTTAGGTTAGGTTAGGAGCGGTTAGTTTAAGTTAGGTTAGATTAATTAGATTTGGTTAGATTTGATTAGGTTAAGAGAGGTTAGTTTAACTTAGGTTATATTAATGAGATTAGCTTAGCTTAGATTTGGTTAGGTTAGGTTAAGTTAGGTTAAGTTGGGTTGGGCGAGGCTAGTTTAAGTCACGTTAGGATACGGTGGTCGAGTGGATACAATGCTCTCATCCTATCCTAAAGGTCAC
>NW_024747092.1:30000-60000 GCF_018991925.1 Homarus americanus
AAAAAATCCCCCAAACAGGTAAAAATGGTTAAATAAAGGAGTAATTATCCCGCCGTACAGGTGAGTCGAGGAAGGAAGGAAAAAAATATATTAGTTTAAATTTACTGGCGTTGTCACCTGTTGCCAAGGTAACATTTGTTGTGTGTTTTGGCACCGCTGGGTAATGAGGTTAATAAGACACCTCGCTTCCTCATTTAGGCCCCTCCCTCTGGCACTGGTTAGGGTGGGGTGGGGTGGGTGGGCGGATGGGCGGGTTTTGAGAGAGATGTGGGTGGGAGGGTGTTATGGGTTGTGGGAGAGATATAGGTCGGCGGGGGGTGAGGGGTGGTGAGGGTTAGAGATGGTTGGATATGAAGGAGGTTACATGGCAGAACCAAAACCACCAGAGTTAAAACATCAACAACCAGAAAACAACCATCTCAACCCAAACCAACACCACAACCACCACCAACTACAACCATTACAATCGACTCCCATCACTACCATCATCGCCAACAACCACACCACTACCACCACTACCACCATCACCACAACCACCATTACAACGACCACATGCAACAGAGAGTCACGCAGCAGTATAACACACACTGACTTTCACTAAGTACCTCAACTTTCACGCAACAAGAGCCTCAGGCAACACTGTTTCACATCTCAAACTTTCTTCTCAATAGAAAGTATCCGGACCGAATCTCTTTCATATTTAAAAGAAATACTTCACCCTCTTCAAAATATATACTTGCGTGAGAATCTTTTTTCTTATTAAAGGTTTCATTTTCTAGTCAATAGAAAGAGAGTATCGATAAATAATCCTTCTCTTGTGTTAAGAAGATTTACTTTCTCTTAAAGGGAAAGTATCGAAGAAAATAAATTTATATTTAAGAATATTCTTCCCGGTTTAAAAATAAAACTTTTCTGCCAACGGAAAGTATCACGGTAAAATCCTTCATATTTCAGATTTTACTTACTCTTCTGGAGAAAGTATCCTTACACAGGATATCTTTCCTACCAAGAAAATAATTTCCTCCTAAGAAAACGTAACTAATCCAGGGTTTCCTACACAATCCACAGAAAACTAACATTAAGGCAAGTAGGTAAAAAATATCTCCGAGAAAAAAAAATTTTCAAAACAACAGCAACATGTTCGGGTAAATTCCTTTCCATAACTCTACAAGCTACAGTGAACACCATAACTCTACAAGCTACAGTGAACACCATAACTCTACAAGCTACAGTGAACACCATAACTCTACAAGCTACAGTGAACACCATAACTCTACAAACTACAGTGAACACCATAACTCTACAAGCTACAGTGAACACCATAACTCTACAAGCTACAGTGAACACCATAACTCTACAAGCTACAGTGAACACCATAACTCTACAAGCTACAGTGAACACCATAACTCTACTACAGTGAACATAACTCTACAAGCTACAGTGAACACCATAACTCTACAAGCTACAGTGTGAACAGTGAACACATAACTCTACAAGCTACAGTGAACACCATAACTCTACAAGCTACAGTGAACACCATAACTCTACAAGCTACAGTGAACACCATAACTCTACAAGCTACAGTGAACACCATAACTCTACAAGCTACAGTGAACACCACAACTCTACAAGCTACAGTGAACACCACAACTCTACAAGCTACAGTGAACACCATAACTCTACAAGCTACAGTGAACACCATAACTCTACAAGCTACAGTGAACACCATAACTCTACAAGCTACAGTGAACACCATAACTCTACAAGCTACAGCGAACACCATAACTCTACAAGTTACAGTGAACACCACAACTCTACAAGCTACAGTGAACACCACAACTCTACAAGCTACAGTGAACACCATAACTCTACAAGCTACAGTGAACACCACAACTCTACAAGCTACAGTGAACACCATAACTCTACAAGCTACAGTGAACACCATAACTCTACAAGCTACAGGAACACTATATAAACAAAACCAAATTACTTTATCATGGGAAAATCTTTGACCAAAAGGTTCAAACTTCCTCTCTGTAGAACAAAATAATGAGAGAAAGTCAAAGTTTATCTCTAAAAGTGAAAAGAAAAACGGATTCAGGTACAGTAACGGTCAATAGTCCCTTAACAGTCTGAGACCTCGAACTGTTGGAACGAGACTCTTTTAACTGTTGGAACGAGACTCCGAACTGTTCAAGGGAGACTTTGAGGATTTGAATTACTGTGACGATATTTCAGATAGCTGGAAAGACTTTGAACTTCTGGAATGAAATTTCGAATTACTGAAACAAGAGCTCGAACCGCTAGAGCGAGATTTAGAACCACTAGAGAGAGACTTAGAACCGCTAGAGCAAGATTTAGAACCGCTAGAGCGAGACTTAGACCCGCTAGAGCGAGATTTCAAACTGTTGAAATGAGAGCGACATTTCAAACAGTTGGAACGAGACTTCGAACTGCTAAATCGAGACTGTGAACTGCTGGAACTAAACTCAAAGCCCCCACAAACCCCGGCTGCCTCCTGGTTCAGTGTTGTAGTGGCTCCTCGGGGACCAGCGGTACAGGATAGAACAGCCGTGTATCAAGATTTTTGTCAGTGGTTGTAAAGTTGAGGCCAAAATTCCCTTGACATTTGGCAATACTTGACAGTTATTTATGAGTGATATATTTGTTGATAGTGATTGACCATTGATTTATCGTCGTAAATAACCTTAAAATAATTCTATAATATAACGAAATATTAAAAGAAGTTATATAATAGAATAGCACTTCCTTCTACCTATTTGACCCTTAAGTAGATAACAGATATTATTATTATTATTATTATTATTATTATTATTATTATTATTATTGTCATTATTATTATTATTATTATTATTATTATTATTATTATTATTATTACTCCCATTATTATCACCATTACACTAGCGAACACCAAATTATTTTAAGGAGTAACCAAAGCTAGGAGGAAGGAAGGGGAAAATCCTGGAAGGTGTGGCGGTGGTGGAGGACATCATTAGCCACATGTTGACGCCACAAATAATGACAGCGACAAAAGCCGAATGTAATATACCTCGAAGGGGAGAAAAATTGGTTGCGTCTTAGCATCTTTCTTGGAAAATGAAAATAATAATGATGATGATGATGATGATGATGGAGACAATGATAGTGATGGTGGTGGTGAAAATGATAAGGAAGACGATGGTGGTGGTGATTGGTGATGATATTGTTGACGATGATAAAAATGACGATGAAGATAATAATAATAATAATAATAATAATAATAATAATAATAATAATAACAATAATAATAGTTATATTTTTCCGTCAGTGAGTGAGTGATTGAGTGAGTGAGCAATAAAGAGAGTGAGTGAGTGAACGAGTGAGCGGGAGAGAAAATGAGCGAGTGAGTGAGTGAGCAATTTAGTGATTAAATGAGAGTAAATGGTGGGTACGTAAATATCTAGTGACGGAGTTAAATAAATGCCTCCAGCTGTGAGTCATAAACCATTCATCTCAATGTATTTCTCAGTCAAGGTCTTTTATCTCGTAAAGTGTGAGACATGAAGCTTAATGGTTCACTAATTCGAACAATTATCACAAACGTTGCTGGGAATGAGGTTTCGAAACGTGTGTACGAACTATGGAGTCAACTGTAATTTCGAATATTCAGTTTATGTGTTCGAAATATATAAGAGGAATATACTAGTAAGAAAATAATGTCGAATGTTCGGTCTCTGTTCGAAATGTTTAGAAATAACGTCATTAACTGTTAAGCCAGGTGTGATTTCAAACGTTCGGTCTCACTGTTCGAAATTGACAAAGAACTCCCATGGAACTATTCGCTATAAATTGAATTCGAGAGTTCGATAATTTTGTTCGAAATACTTGAAAAAAAATCCACTTGACTATATTTCAAGATTGGTTTCGAACATTCGGATTTTTTAGACGAAATGTTTAGGAAGAGTTAATTACTGTATATGTCAGGAGTGATATCAAACATTCAGACTTTTATTCGAAATGTTTAGGAAGAGTTGATGACTAATTAACCTGTCAGAGGTGATTTCCAGTGTTTGTTTTTCTGTTCAAAGTCGTTCTGGTACAGGTAAAACTTAGCTTTCCTTACCTGGAATAATTACCAGCATCTACAGTAAGTTCAAGCTATCATGAGTTGGCTTTACCTTTCTAAAATAATTACCTGAATTTAATTACACTTCAAGCTGTCTAAATCATAACTGTCCTGTCTTAGCTTTCGTGATATTAACAGCAAACTATTTAGGAGTTAGCTTATTTTAGCTGAATTTAAATTACAGTATGTGGGCTACCCGTCTAGCTTGCTAGAACTGGAGGTATTTTCTGTGTAAACATTATTACATACGTTAAACTCCAGCTATCATAATTTACAGCGAAAAACCCCTAACTTTCTGTCTTAGCACGTGCCGAATTCCAGCTATTTCAAACATTACTTGGTTTAACATTAAATAACTTCATACACGTCAAAATTTCAGCTCTCTCAAATTTAGCTTCTGTTTAGCTGTGAGTAATATCATACACATCATAACTCTCTAAAACGTGACTTATTTCAGCTGTAATTAGCTTAAAGAGTGATGTAACCAGGAAGCATTAAATCTTTTCAACAGTGACATTAAACCATAGTAATTTTTGTTAATTAAACAATAAAGTGGGTTAAAAATATATTATGTCATTTAGTGATGTTAAATGTGATATTGATTCCGTTTTAGATATTTTAACTGGGATAAATTAATACCCGAACCCGAATCCGGTCTTCAGATCCGAGGCTGAGGTCGGAGCCGGACCCGGAGACACAGATGCACAGACACAGACGCACACAGAGAAAGACAAACAAACACACACAGAAAAAGACAGACAGACACACACACACACACAGGCGCTGCTCCGGCTGCGCAGCTGCCCCCCTTGGCCATGTCGGCCCATTCCCGAATTCCCTCTCCCCGACCCATCCTCACCACCGGGATAACTACATAATCAAAAGTGACAATTTCGTTTCGGAAAGAAGTGGGATCAGTGTTGAACAGTGATGAACAGTGTTTAAGCCAGTGAATTCAGCACTAGACAGTACCAGTGAAAGCCGTGACCCACCAGTGAGATAAGCACCCCTGGGAACTAACAACCATCTTCTGACCAGGAGGTGCTAATGAGTCCACCATGGGAACAACAGAGGGCCGGCCGGCTATGCACCTGACTACGAGATAACACAACACCACCCAGTGTCCCCATGACCACGTGAGGCCCTTCATATCAACACCCGAGGACGAGTTACTACACCACGTGAACACCACACCACCTGGTGTCTCCATGACCACGTGAGGTCCTTCATATCAACACCCGAGGACGAGTTACTACACCACGTGAACACCACACCACCTGGTGTCTCCATGACCACCCAGGCCCGGGCCATCAACTGTAAACTATAATAATTTGTATGTTCAATCATTGTTCCTTCTTCTTCCAGTAATGAAAGCTTTTGTTAAACGACCCACCCGCCCCATGTCTTTGTATGTAATAAGTCATTTATGCCCAATGTATATTTTCAGCCTTCGGGCTGCAGAACTTTTTCAATAAACCGTTAATTATTATTATTATTATTATTAGGTAATCCCCCGCCTGCCATAGGATCTCTTTCATTAGTGACCAGTATAATACTAAGACCCTTATTGTTTCTCTAGGCTGTTATTATTATCATTATTATAGTCTCTTCCTCTCTTCGTAAGTGTGTGTGTGTGTGTGTGTGTGTGTGTGTGTGTCGTCGTAACAGCTAACTACAACACGGAGGCCATTCGTAATTTCAACATAATCGCTCTACAGATCACCTGGAGATTAGCCCCACCAGGTATCGTCAGGTGTTTAAACTCCGACAGGTATAAGCTGGGGGTCTAATCTTCAGGTGAGTTAGTTTATACAAAGATACATTATCACTCAGTCCGATAGCAGTAGACAGTGGCCGCGATAACTTTACTGTGTGGGCGACACCTGGCCAGTTATTAATTAGCTTAACCTACATGGGCATCTAAAGCATAAAATTAATTATCGAAGTTTCCATAATCAGTGAACGAAACACTCCATGGATATACTAGACTAGCGACTGTCAAGAGGTACAAATTTACAGCCTCCACCACGAATGGATTGTCCCCCCCCCCACCCACCCCCCGCCATCCCCCTACCCAGCGAGGCCCCATGTGTCACTTCTGAAATAGGTCCGTGCGATATATCGGTGGAGTGAAGACAGCGGTGAAACAATAGCGAACTACCATGTAAACACTTCCGAGAAAACGATGATTGATTGCTCGATTTTTGTCTGTGTGTGTGTAGGGGGCGGGGGGGAGGGGGGGAGGAACCTTCAAGGAAATATGATCTAAATCGGTGGTCCTGGAATTATCGTGAAAATAGATGAATCTTACTTTTCACAGAAATTGAAGCATCACCGGGGACACACACACACAGTATAGCCAACACAAACAGAGGTCCGGCTATAAGGTCGATTCTTTTCCCCTTGGGGTGTTTAAACTTCAGGTGGGGGTAAACTAGGAGTCAATCTTCAGGTGAGTGATGAGGTCCAAACGTTAAGTATAAACTAGGTAACACGGAAATAGAAAACTCAGTTTGTGAAAAAGATCTAGGTGTATTTGTTAGCAACGACTTGAAACCTAGAAAACAATGTATTAGCGTTCGCAACAAGGCAAACAGGATTCTTGTTCATATCTAGGTTCAGAGTAACAGAATCTGTTGACGTTATCTTGAAATCCTTACCTAGCATTAGTGTGAGGCCACATGGATTATGTTCAGTTGGTGTCCATATAGAATGGACATAGATTCTTTGAGAGTACAAAGAAGAATGACAAAATGATCCATAATATTAGAAACCTTCCATATGAAGAAAGACTGAAAAGCTTAGGCTACATTCATTAGAGAGGTAGAGTTATATGATAGAGGTGTACAAGTGGGTAAGGGATTAACAAGGGTAAAATGGAAGATGTTCTGAAGCTCAGTAATAACGAAATAACTAGAACAAATGGCTTTAAATTAGATAAATTCCGATTCAGAAAGGATATAGGCAAGCACTGGTTTGGTAATAGAGTTGTGGATATGTGGAATAGGCTACCGAGTGCTATAGTAGGATCGGGGACGCTAGGGAGCTTCAAGACGAAGTTGGATAGGCACATGGAAGTGCTGGGATGGGTGTGAAAGGGATCTGCCCTGTATGGGCCAGTCGGCCTCCTGCAGTATCCCACTTTCTTATGTTCTTATGTTCTTATGTTTCAAGGTGGTTTAATTACAGGTGGGTTAAACTAAAGGGCGGGTCTCTAGAAGCCAACACAGTTACAATGGTTACTGCCGGATTGACCAGTGATGGAAACTTGACCTCATTCAGTTGCCAAAACCACAACTGTTAAGGGGGTCAACTTGTCTCAGAACATTGACCGCGACCTTGGAAATCCCTGTCTAAGGTGGTGTAGTGACCTGGGGTGAGGTTATCGCCACTACAGCCCAGTCGTAACTAATTGACCCATCCGTCTCAACACACCTGGAAAAAAAAATGAAGGTCTCGAGCAAATATCCGAGACCACAGATATCCGAGACCGAGACTTGAAAAAATGGTCTCTCTCGTGTGTGTGTGTGTTGTGGGTCTGTACTCTAGAATGCTCTCAATAGAATAATTCACCCAACCTTCCATTCCAATCAAGATGGTTTACATGAATGAGAGTTGACGTGAGTGTGTGTGTACGTTTGTGTGTATATGTATGTATGTGTGTGTCTGTTTGTGCGTGTGTGTGTATGTTTGTGTGTATATGTATGTATGTGTGTGTGTGTGTGTGTGTGTGTGTGTGTGTGTGTTAAAGCAAAAGCAAAATACAAGTTTCTCTGTATGATTTTTGCATGTGTATGTAAACGCGTTCGAGTGTATGTGTTCATGTGTGTGTGTGTGTGTGTGTGTGTATTTAGTGGAATAACTCACATGTATAACCTTCCCTATACTAGAGCAGCTGAGTGACTCCCTGCAACATTAGATCCTCTTGGTTGCAATGTTGACGCCGAGGAAAACAAAAACCCAAGACGTGAGACAGGCAGCGAACAGTTTCTTGGGCTCTGTAACCTGACATTAGCAAAGTGGGGCTGTTTACTCTTACGTCAGTCATGCCGGGGGTGACTGGAGACAGCACCTCGACAGTCAACGGGTCATGGTAGAGGGGGGGGTTGGGGATTGATACTGCAGGACGAAGATGACGATACCAAGACGATGATAAGGACGATGATAATAATAACAACAACAACAACTGCAATATCCATGACGACAGAAACGTAAACGGAAAAAAATAATCTGATAAAAACAATGAAAACAACAACTCCCCTTTTCATACCGCTCCCCACCAATAAGAACAATAATAATGACGAAAAGTTAGACTAGGTAAGGTTTGGTTAGGTTAGGTAAGACCAGGTTTTAGATCCGGGTATCATTAAGCCCCACCACAAGGGGCCTTTAAACAACACTGATTTAAACACTTAATACGTAACTCACAACAAGACCCAAAGTCCATCTATAACATAACAAACAATTAAGTGTTTTAAATTATCCGCACACTAACGTTCCTCCATCCATCACTCCGTCATTGTGTATTAATGAAACAAATGTATAATTCAACAGGTGTATTATAGCTTCTCGTGGTACGTGTTTTAGCTGCGTAAACAAAACAGCTGTGGCGCACCTGTTTAAAATACCTTTTATGTACTAATTATTCTTGTATACCTGGGCATTTTTTCCTTTTTTTTTACGTTTTTACCTGACCTACTCTAACCCAACCCAACCTAACCTAACCTAATCTAACCTCACTAAAACTAATCTAACCTAACCAAACCTTACTACCCTAATCTCTGACGCAAATTACAATACACATTCTTGCACTCTACCTTCTGCCATTTCTAAAGACGTACCTAGATCAACACCCTGACAATTTTAACACCTGGATATGTCAAATTCAAACAACACCACAAAATAAATCAGATAGTTTAATCATCCACAAAAATAATAATGCACCAGATAGTAAACTAGCTTATGAAAATGTCAGACTATTGTAGAAAAGTGTCAGATAGTCAGCGTAGACAACACGCATGAAACCGTCCGATTAATGGACTAGTACTGATCCTGTATGCTTTCGTGACGTGATCTAAACATGGGTGGAAGTTTTAGCCAGCTTATGAAAGAAGGATTAGCGATAAAAAAAAAACCCCGTCTCGCTATCATATCGTAAACACACTCCCACCTCGATCGTGCGGAGGGGGGTGTGTGTCATGATTATGTGATGTTGAAATTGATTGTGTGTGTGTGTGTGTGTGTGTGTGTGTGTGTGTGTGTGTGTGTGTGTGTGTGTTGCTTTCACTGTGTTGACCATTACAGCTATATACTATATAATACGTTCATAAAAATTCCAAAATATATCGCTACTACAGGTCAAAGGTCAAACCTACACGCAATAAAGGTCAAGAAGACTTTTTTTAATTCCTAAGGTCATTTGCCCTTTAAAATATATATATAACACTCTAGGGGTTAACTATGGTAGAGATATCTTTTACCCGCTGGACTTAACCATCTCAAGGCTCTGGGTGTAATTAGTATAAACACACACACACACACACACACACACACACACACACACACACACACACACACACACAGTTTACTAATACTCATCAACTAATTCCTTGACGTCTCTTTCTTTTCCAGGTAATTGACCCATCAATCAACCAGCATTCCTACCTGTGTGATCGTAAGTACCAGCAACCACCATCTCAACCACCACAATTAACCACAACTACTTCAATCACGAGCCTTTTAATAAATTCCCAATATCCAGTTAAATTTCCCTCCTTAATATTTTTTCATAAATTTTCCCAAAGAAAAAATTATTAAAACAAAAATAAAAATAAAATAAAAAATAAATAACAAATATTCATCCAATTTTTCATTTTTTTTGTATATGATCATTTAAGAGCGTCACATGTGGGCGTTACATAAGAACGTCACGTGAGAGTGTTACATAAAGAGCATTAAGTAACATCGTCACATGAGATCATCACATGAGGACGTAACTTTGATTTTATGTAGGAGTATCACATAATGCTTCACATAAATACATCACAGGAGTTCAAAACCTGAGGGCGATATATAAATGTGGTACATGAGTGCGTCACATCATGAGTGCGTCACATCATGAGTGCGTCACATCATGAGAGCGTCACACAAGAGCGTCACATAAATGTCGCACAAGAGCGTTACACAAGAGCGTAACATTACAAAAGCGTTACACAAGAGCGTCACATTACAAGAGCGTCACACAAGAGCGTTACTCAAGAGCGTTACACAAGAGCGTCACATTACAAGAGCATCACATTACAAGAGCGTCACACAAGAGCGTCACATTACAAGAGCATCACATTACAAGAGCGTCACACAAGAGCGTCACATTACAAGAGTCACATTACAAGAGCGTCACACAAGAGCGTCACACACAAGAGCGTCACACAAGAGCGTCACATTACAAGAGCGTCACATTACAAGAGCGTCACATTACAAGAGCGTCACACAAGAGCGTCATTAAGAGCGTCACATTACAAGAGCGTCACACAAGAGAGTTACACAAGAGCGCAAGAGCGTCACATTACAAGAGCGTCACACAAGACACAGAGCGTCACATTACAAGAGCGTCACAAGATTACAAGATTGTCAAAGAGCGTCACATTACAGCGCGTCACGTCACATTAGAAGAGCGTCACATTAGAAGAGCGTCACATTACAAGAGCGTTACAAGGCGTCACATTACAAGAGCGTCACACAAGAGCGTCACATTAGTCACATTACAAGAGCGTCACACAAGAGCGTCACATTACAAGAGCGTCACACAAGAGCGTCACATTAGAAGAGCGTCACACAAGAGCGTCACACAAGAGCGTCACATTAGAAGAGCGTCACAAGAGCGTCACATTAGAAGAGCGTCACATTACAAGAGCGTCACATTAGAAGAGCGTCACACAAGAGCGTCACATTAGAAGAGCGTCACATTACAAGAGCGTACAAGAGCGTCACATTAGAAGAGCGTCACATTAGAAGAGCGTCACATTACAAGAGCGTCACAGCGTCACAAGAGCGTCACATTAGAAGAGCGTCACACAGCGTCGAAGAGCGTCACACAAGAGCGTCCACAAGTATGTATTTGCTCTACCATTACTATTCCTCCTCTTCCTGATTCTTGCCACCTAAGAGTCACTTTCCCTCCCCTTCCCTACTTCTCTCCTCCCTCCCTCCCTCCCTCCCTACCTACCTTCTTCCTTCCCTCCCTACCTATCCATGTACCTCTCTCCCTTCTTCCTACCTACCTCCTCCTCCCAACTCCCTTTCCTCGGTTCCTCCTTCCCTCCCTACATCAATCCCTACCTATCTGCCTCCCTCCTTATTCCTGTTCCTCCCTACCTCCTGTTCTCCTCTCCTTCTTTCCTCTCTGCCTGTGCACCCCTGCCCTTCGTCCTCCTTCCTCCCTTTCTACCTCCGTTTCTTCCCCCATTCTTTCCTCCTCCTCCTTCCCCCTTCCTCCTTCCGTTCCTACATCCCTCTCTTCCTCCCTTCACCACAACAGCTCCCTCCTCCCCTTCCTACCCTCCCCAAACGTTAATCTACTCTCCTCCCCTTCCCTACACTTCCCCATTTACCCAGGGCGTCACTCTCCCTCCCCTAGTACCAACAAGTCCCCCTCAAATCGGTTTTGGTTGAAGTAATAATAATAGTTATAAACGTTCTTTCTGTAGTGTTCCGAACGTTCTCATAGTCAGTGAGAATGTCTAAAACCGTGTTCTTTTATGACTGTTTTCTAATGAGTTGTAATATGTCGTTCTCAAAGTCGATGGGAGATTTCTTAAGAGTTGGCGTTCTCTGAGAAACATTGACCTTGTGTTATTTCTTTCTTAACCCGAGATAAGACACACATTCCCCTGTTCCACTCGAGACAATAACATGTCCTGGAGCCTTATTTCTGGTCTTAAACAGGTGTCAGAGGTTAAAACAGGTCATGTACAGGTACTGGATGTGTTAATGAGGTTCACTCTAAATATATATCACCTGCATTGTCTTATACAGGTAATACACTATTCAGGCTCAGGAGTCACTATACAGGTATTATACGTGTCAAAGGTCATGAAGGGAAGGTCACTATTCAGATATTAAGCGTGTCAGGAGTGAGGAAGGTCATTATACAGGTATTAAACGTGTCAGGAGTGAGGAAGGTCACTATACAGGTATTAAACGTGTCAAAGGTCATGAAGGGAAGGTCACTATACAGGTATTAAACGCGTCAGGAGAGAGGAAGGTCATTATACAGGTATTAAACGTGTCAGGAGTGAGTAAGGTCACTATACAGGTATTAAACGTGTCAAAGGTCATAAAGGGAAGGTCACTATACAGGTATTAAACGCGTCAGGAAAGAGGAAGGTCATTATACAGGTATTAAACGCGTCAGGAGAGAGGAAGGTTACTATACAGGTATTAAACGTGTCAGGAGAGAGGAAGGTCATTATACAGGTATTAAACGTGTCAGGAGTGAGTAAGGTCACTACCAAGGTAGGAGCTGATAGTTGCCATCAAGAGAAGAAAGTTACGGAGTTAAGAAGCTTACAGGTAACAAAATACGGTATTTAAAAACCTTGACTAATACATTTTTACCTGGCCACTGTCTTTACCTCTGAGTCTCAAACAGGCTTAAATTATCACCTGGTGGAGTGTGAGGGGTGGTGTGGTGATGGTGTGGTGATGGTGTGGTGATGGTGTGGTGATGGTGTGGTGGCGGTGTGGTGCAGGTGTGGTGGTGGTGTGGGTGTGATGGTGTGGTGATGGTGTGCAGGTGTGGTGGGTAGGTGGGTAGGTGTGGTGGTGGTGTGGTGGTGGTGTGGTGGGTAGTGCAGGTATGATGGTGTGTGTAGGGGTGTGGTGGTGGTGTGTGGTGATGGTGTGGTGGATGGTGTGGTGATGGTGTGTGGGTAGGTGTGGTGATGGTGTGGTGCAGGTGTGGTGATGGGTGTGGTGGCGGGTGTGGTGGTGTGTGGTGGTGTGGTGATGGTGTGGTGGATGGTGTGGTGCAGGTGTGGTGTAGTGTGGTGTGGTGGGTGGGTGGATGGTGTGTGTGATGGGTGTGTGTGGTGGTGGTGGTGTGGTGGTGGTATGGATGCAGGTGTGGTGGTAGTGTGGCAGGTGTGGTGGGTATGGATGCAGGTGTGGTGGGTGGTGTGGTGTAGGTGTGGTGGTGGTGGTGTGGGTGCAGGTGTGGTGGTTGTGGTGTGGGTGGTGGGTAGTGTGGTGGTAGGTGTGGGTGTGTGTGGTGGTGTAGTGTAATGCAGGTGTGTGTGTGTGGTGCAGGTGTGGTGGTGGTGTGGTGCAGGTGTGGTGGTGGTGTGGTGCAGGTGTGGGTGGGTAGTGTGGTGCAGGTGTAGTGTGGGTAGGGGTGCAGGTGTGTGTGTGCAGGTGTGTGGTGGGGTGTGGGCAGGGTGGTAGTGTGTGCAGGTGTGGTGCAGGTGTGTGGTGGTGGTGTGGTGCAGGTGTGGTGGTGGTGTGGGTGTGTGGTGGGTAGTGTGGATATTGTAGTTGAGTCGTTACAGAACTGCTTAGTTGTGTTTCCACTATGTGTGTGTGTGTGTGTGTGTGTGTGTGTGTGTGTGTGTGTGTGTGTGTGTGTGTGTGTGTGTGTGTGTGTGTCTGTGTGTGTGTGTGTGTGCCGGTTAGAAATAAACACCTTTAATTACTCATAACAAAGGTGTGACAAAAGACAGGTGACACAGGTATCCTCCAGCTTCCAACACCGACTTTCTTCAATAAAACTCGACGTAATTCGCTGATATTTTAGGTTGATATCTAATGAAAGTATTTAGTTATTTATTTATATACAAATTTTGAGAGAAAGTTTGATAATGACGTAGAACTTTCGAGTAATTATGACGGCAATTTGTCGATAGTAAAGAATTTTGTTGGAGAGAGAGAGAGAGAGAGAGAGAGAGAGAGAGAGAGAGAGAGAGAGAGAGAGAGAGAGAGAGAGAGAGAGAGCTCAATGTGTGTGTGTGTGTGTGTGTGTGTACAAGTTTTAAAACTCAGGACAACAAAAGATACTTATAATAAAACACAACTTTCCCACCAACCATCACAGACTTGTAAAAATGTTGTGTTGTGTTATACGTTGAGTTACAGTATAGTAAGTTGTGCTACAGTATGTTGTGTTATGTTGTGTTGTGTTGTGTTGTGTTGTGTTACATTATGTTGTGTTGTGTTATACGTTGAGTTACAGTATAGTAAGTTGTGCTACAGTATGTTGTGTTATGTTGTGTTGTGTTGTGTTATACGTTGAGTTACAGTATAGTAAGTTGTGCTACAGTATGTTGTGTTGTGTTATGTTGTGTTGTGTTACATTATGTTGTGTTGTGTTATACGTTGAGTTACAGTATAGTAAGTTGTGCTACAGTATGTTGTGTTATGTTGTGTTGTGTTGTGTTACGTTATGTTGTGTTGTGTTACATTATGTTGTGTTGTGTTATACGTTGAGTTACAGTATAGTAAGTTGTGCTACAGTTTGTTGTGTTGTGTTGTGTTGTGTTATGTTATGTTATGTTTCGTTATGTTGTGTTACGTTGTGTTATGTTGTGTTACGTTATGTTGTGTTGTGTTACGTTATATTGTGTTGTGTTACATTTCGTTATGTTGTGTTATGCTGTGTTACGTTATGTTGTGTTGTGTTACGTTTCGTTATGTTGTGTTATGTTGTGTTACGTTATGTTGTGTTTCGTTATGTTGTGTTACGTTATGTTGTGTTACGTTATGTTGTGTTGTATTACGTTATGCGTTATGTTGTGTTGTGTTACGTTATGTTATGTTGTGTTACGTTGTGTTATGTTGTGTTACGTTATGTTGTGTTACGTTATGTTGTGTTGTGTTACGTTTCGTTATGTTGTGTTACGTTGTGTTATGTTGTGTTACGTTATGTTGTGTTACGTTATGTTGTGTTGTGTTACGTTATGTTGTGTTACGTTGAGATATATCGATCCCTAACGCCCCGATATACCCCGAACGCCCCGATATACCCTGAACGCCCTGGATATAAAAGGCCCTGATACTCCAGAACGCCCGATATACCCCCTGAACGCCCTGATATACCCCTGAACGCCCGATATATTAATGAATGCCCTGATATATTCCCGAACGCCCCGATATACCCCGAAGGCCCCGATATACCCCGAACGCCCCGATATTTTCCCGAACGCAATCAATACCCGATCCCTGATGAGATGGTACTACTACTACTACTACTACTTTTTTTTAAATGGCCTCCAGCTTCCCCCAATAGCCATTCCTTCGCCACCATTTTATTACCTGAACCATAACTTAACACTTTCTCAAAAAAATTAAACCAGAAATAAACAAAATTAAACCAAAATTGAACAAAATTAAACCAAAATTAACAAAATAAAACAGATATGAATAAATTAAACCCGAAATGAACAAAACTAAACCAGAACTGAACAAAACTAAACCAGAAATTAACAAAATCAAAACAGAAATGAACAAAATCAAACTAAACCGAATAAAACCACAACCTAAACCCAAAACGAATATCAAAACTCATTAAACCAAAATAAACCAAGAGACTCAGGTAAGTGTGAGAGCCAAGAGATCAACTAACACGTAATTAGAGTGATCATGTTTCATAGATTCTTCTTCTTCTTCTTCTTCTTCTTCTTCTTCTTCTTCTTCTTCTTCTTCTTCTTCTTCTTCTTCTTCTTCTTCTTCTTCTTCTTCTTCTTCTTCTTCTTCTTCTTCTTCTTCTTCTTCTTCTTCTTCTTCTTCTTCTTCTTCTTCCTCCGCCTCCTCTTCTTCTTCCTCCTCCCTCCCACACCAAAAATAAAACCCCTAGCAGGCTATAGACAGAACCTAGCAGACTATAGACAGAACCTAGCAGACTATAGACAGAACCTAGCAGACTATAGACAGAACCTAGCAGACTATAGACAGAACCTAGCAGACTATAGACAGAACCTAGCAGACTATATAGACAGAACCTAGCAGACTATAGACAGAACCTAGCAGACTATAGACAGAACCTAGCAGACTATAGACAGAACCTAGCAGGCTATAGACAGAACCTAGCACACTATAGACAGAACCTAGCAGACTATAGACAGTACCTAGCAGACTATAGACAGTACCTAGCAGACTATAGACAGTACCTAGCAGACTATAGACAGTACCTAGCAGACTATAGACAGTACCTAGCAGACTATAGACAGTACCTAGCAGACTATAGACAGAACCTAGCAGACTATAGACAGAACCTAGCAGACTATAGACAGAACCTAGCAGACAATAGACAGAACCTAGCAGACTATAGACAGAACCTAGCAGACTATAGACAGAACCTAGCAGGCTATAGACAGAACCTAGCAGACTATAGACAGTACCTAGCAGACTATAGACAGTACCTAGCAGACTATAGACAGTACCTAGCACACTATAGACAGAACCTAGCACACTATAGACAGAACCTAGCAGACTATAGACAGAACCTAGCAGACTATAGACAGTACCTAGTAGGCTATAGACAGAACCTAGCAGACTATAGACAGAACCCAGCAGACCATAGACAGAACCTAGCAGGCTATAGACAGAACCCAGCAGGCTATAGACAGTACCTAGCAGACCATAGACAGAACCTAGCAGACTATAGACAGAACCTAGCAGGCTATAGACAGAACCTAGCAGACTATAGACAGAACTCCCAGCAGACTATAGACAGTACCTAGCAGGCTATAGACAGAACCTAGCAGATTATAGACAGAACCCAGCAGACTATAGACAGAACCCAGCAGGCTATAGACAGCAGAACCTAGCAGACTATAGACAGAACCTAGCAGGCTATAGACAGTAACGCAGCAGACTATAGACAGCGCCTAGCAGACACAGACAGAACCTAGCAGACAATAGACAGAACCTACCACACTATAGACAGAACCCAGCAGACTATATACAGTACCCAGCAGGACAATAGACAGAACTTCCAGTTAAGACAATAGACAGCACCTAGCAGGCTATAGACAGTACCTAGCAGACTATAGACAGAACCTCGCAGGCTATAGACAGTACCTAGCAGACTACAGACAGTACCTAGCAGACAATAGACAGAACCTAGCAGACAATAGACAGAACCCAGCACACTATAGCAGACAGAACCTAGCAGACTATAGACAGAACCTAGCAGACTATAGACAGTACCTAGCAGACTATAGACAGAACCTAGCAGACTATAGACAGAACCTAGCAGACTATAGACAGTACCTAGCAGGCTATAGACAGAACCTAGCAGACTACAGACAGAACCTAGCAGACTATAGACAGTACCAAGCACACTATAGACAGAACCTAGCAGACTATAGACAGAATCTAGCAGACTATAGACAGTACCTAGCAGACTATAGACAGTACCTAGCAGACAATAGACAGAACCTAGCAGACAATAGACAGTACCTAGCAGACTATAGACAGTACCTAGCACACTATAGACAGAACCTAGCACACTATAGACAGAACCTAGCAGACAATAGACAGTACCTAGCAGACAATAGACAGTACCTAGCAGACAATAGACAGTACCTAGCAGACTAAACGTTTAGATCGTGATGCAAAAAAATACTCTACGTTCCCTTATTACCGAAGTAGTAGTCAATACTAACGTTCAGACAGACAGACAGACAGATACCGTCCTCAGGTGAGTGGCAAGGGCCTAAGAAGGACTGGGTGGAGTGTGTGTGTGTGTGTGTGTGTGTGTGTAAGTCATAACTATCCATTAACATCAACACAAGAGTCTCCTGAAGTTCAGCTGGGAAGTTCCGGGAAGGTAGGCGGCGGGGGGGAGGGCGGGGGGTAGGTGGGGTTAATTTGGTAAAAGCTACACCTGGTCTTGGCTACCCGACAGGTGTGATTGGGTTGGGTATTTCAGTTGAGTTATGTGGGTACTAATTATTGCGTGTGTGGGTATGTGTGGATATTATACATACATGCATATATACATACATATACAGTAACGTATGTATATAATATCCTAATTAAAGGTAAATAGATAAGATAGATAGATGGCTATATAGATAGAACAGATGCGTTAAAAGATGCATACATACACATATCATCTCAAAATAAATGTCATTCAAGGTAGTGTGTATGTGTATACACGTTGTATAATACAGTAGGTGGGGCGTTGTATCTTTAATGTTGTGTCTGTTGAATGATGTATAGTGTATTCTACTGACGCAATAAACCTGGCAATATCACGTGTCAGGTGGCAGGTGTTAATTATTAGGTGGCAGGTACATATAGGTTAAAGGATCTTAATTTTTACTCCCTCGAGAGACAGAGTGAGGGGCGATATGATCGAGGTGTATAACTAGAAGTCAGGGCTAAACAAAGGTGATATTACAAAGGTACTCAATCTATCCAACCAGGAGCGAACTCGTAGCAATGGTTTTAAATTAGACAAATTTAGATTTAGGCGCGAAATAGGTAAACATTGGTTTGGAAATAGAGTAGTGGATGAGTGGAACAAGTTACCAAACATCATCATTAACTCTAATACGCTGGATAGCTTCAAACATAGGTTGGGTGGATATATGAGCGATAGGGGTTGGGTGTAAACGGGACTGTCCAGTATGGCCCGCTGCAGCTTCCTCCATTCATATGTTCTTATGTTAGGTGTTGGTGTCAAGTGGCATGTGTTAGGTGTCAGGTGATTGGTGATTGGTGATTGGTGTTAGGTGTTACGGTTCAGGTGTCAGGAGTTGGCGTCAGGTGGCAAGTGTTAGGTGTTAGGGGGCAGGTGTTTGGTGTTAGACGCCAGGTGTTACGTGTTAGGTGTCTGGTGGCGTGTTAGGTGTCAGGCGTCGGGTGTCAGATATTGGGTGTTAGGTGCTGATATTAGGTGACAAGCGTTAGGTGTTAGATGGCAGGTCTTTGGTGTTAAGTGTCATGTGTTAGGTGTCAGGTGTCAGGTGGTGTCAGCTCAGGATACCATCAATTGTTTTATTTGAAGAACTAATATTGAAATGATTCTAACCTAACCTAACCTAACCTAACCTAACCTAACCTAACCTAACCTAACCTAACCTAAACTAACCTAACCTAACCTAACCTAACTTAACTTAACTCTATACTGTATGTTAAACGGATGATTTCTTTTAGTGAATTAATATTACAATAATTTAGCATTTGTGAGTCACTTATAGTAATGAGTTATATTTGTCACAGATAGATAGGCAGGCAGGCAGGTAGACGATGGAGAGAGAGAGAGAGAGAGAGAGAGAGAGACCTGACCACAACATTAGTATACACAAAACATAACCCATATTTAGTGATGTTGACAAGTTTTATGATAAGTGACCCGGAATGATTATACAAACAGACACAAAATTATGAGAATAGTTGAATATTCCTAGACAATATCGGTGTGTGTGTGTGTGTGTGTGTGTGTGTGATTGTTGGTTTTCGTAAGCTGACACAATCACTTTTTCCCTCACCTTCCCCTCACAATGCCCTCAAGTTCCCTCACTCATACGGGACGTCAATGTTGTTCCGTCGCCGTGTCACAGGGTGTGTGGGGGGGGAATAGATCAGGGGGAGAGGAGGGGGAAGGAGGGAGGGGGAGGTTCACCAACACATCCTGGCTGCTGAGCATTACTATTTACCTTTAATCCACGATAAAGGTGTGTCAACAAACCTCCCCACCTGAGTAGACCAACGACACGCCTCCCACACACACACACAGACACACACTCTGTTATTTTTAATCACTTCCACTCACTTCTCCAGTCATTTCCAGTCATATCTAGTGATTTCCTGTTACTCCTGGTATCATTTCTAGTCATTTTTAATTACTTCCAGTCACTCGTAGTCACTACCAGTCACTCAGACCACTGCCAGTCATCACCACTCACTCCCATACCACTGCCAGTCACTACCACTCACCCCCATACCACTGCCAGTCACTACCACTCACCCCCATACCACTGCCAGTCACTACCACTCACTCCCAAACTACTGCTAGTCACTACCACTCACTCCCATACCACTGCCAGTCACTACCACTCACCCCCATACCACTGCCAGTCACTACCACTCACTCCCATACCACTGCCAGTCACTACCTCACTCCAAACTACTATGCCTCACCCCATACACACCCAGTACACCACTCCACACTGCCAGTCACTACACCATCCAAACTACTGCCAGTCACCACCACTCCCACACCATAGTCACCACTACTCCCATACTACTGCCAGTCACTACTACTCACTCCCATACCAGTCTACTACTCACCCATACCACTGAGTCACCACTCCCACCCCACTGCCAGTCACCTACTCCCATACTACTGCCAGTCACTACTCCACTACCCTCACCCCCATATCACCCAGTCCTACCACTCACTCCCAAGAGCTACCTCCTCCCATACCAGTCACTCACCCACTTCAGTCCTCCTCCCCATGCCAGTCACTACCACTCACCCCCATACCACTGCCAGTCACTACCACTCACTCCCATACCACTGCCAGTCACTACTCACCCCATACCACTGCCAGTCACCACTCACTCCCTCCTGCCAGTCACTATCCTCAGCCAGTCACCGCCAGTCAGTGAGGAGGTGTGAATGACAGCAGTGTTGAGTGTTGGCAGTTCTCTCTCAGCCTGGGACCTGCTGGTAAATGTGATGACTGACTGTTGACAGCAGGCCTGAGGAAGGAGGCGACGGGGGCAGGGAGAGGAAGGCATGACAGGGGAGCAGGAGTAAGGAGGAGCCGACAGGGAGCAGGGAAGAGCCGACAGGGGAGCAGGGAGGGAGCCGATGGGGAGCAGGGGAGTGGGGAGGGCGACAGGGAGCAGGGAAGAGCAGACACAGGGGAGGGAGGCCACAGGGGGGAGCAGGGAAGAGCCGACAGGGGCAGGGGAGGAGCCGACCAGGGGAGCAGGGAGAGGAGGAGACAGGGAGCAGGGAGGAGGCGACAGGAGCAGGGAGGAGGCAGACCAGGGAGCAGGGGAGGAGCCGACAGGGGAGCAGGGAGGATACAGGGGGAGCACCCAGGAAGAGGCGGAGGGGGTGGGGAGGAGCCGACAGGGAGCAGGAAGGAGCCAGCAGGAGCAGGGAAGAGGCGACAGGGGCAAGAGGTGAGGGAAGAGCCGACAAGGGGAGCAGGGAACAGGGAGTAGGGAAGGAGCTTGAGGGGTTGGGGAGTGAGGAGCCGACAGGAGCAGGGAACAGGGTAGGGAAGAAGCGATAGGGGTTAGGAATTAGGGAGGAGCCGACAGGGGGGTAGGGAGCAGAGGTAGGGGAGTAAGGAGGAGGCGACAAGGAGCAGGCAGTGAGGGAACAGGGAGGAAGGAGCAGGAGGAGATGGCGGGGGGCAGGAGGGAGGGGGGTGGAGTAGCCTTGAGGAGGAGATGGCAGGGGGGCAGGAGGAGGGGGTGGGGAGCAGACCTTGGGGTAGGGAGGGGGCATGAGCAAGAAGAGAGCAGACAAGCCTAATGGATAACTGTGGGAAGAGAGAGAGAGAGAGAGAGAGAGAGAGAGAACAACAACAACAATAATTCCATAAACAAAAACAGAAATCAAATAAAAGACGAATTTAAAACACACCAGAAAGACTTAAAAAAAATAGGTAGAAAGAGAAAACACAATCATTAGCGTCTGTAAGAAGGAGAAAAGTTGTTATTTAAAACACTCACTTGAACAACACAACAACAATAACAATTAAAAAACTATTCTCTGCAACACAAATTCTTTATTTTTTATTTATTTATTTTTCATCTGTGGGTTGTGATTAAATTTATAACCAAAACACATGTGACCTTTGACCTCTTTGAGTTGTGACCTCCTGTGACCTCTTGAGATGGACTAAAGGCGAACACACGATATGTCCCCGACCATCTCTCACCCCCTCCCACCACCTCACGGGATCTTTATAAACATCGTCAGTTTTAATCGGGTTAAGTCTTGTTATTGGACGATACTCAAGGTCATGTCTGGACGAATATATCTGCTAAGTTTCGAGGAATTTGGGGAACTCTTCAACACCGTCTGACTGATGTAGTTCTTTGACACGTTCTGAACAACAACAACAATAACAACAAGAACTACAACCACAACAACAACAATAACAACAACAACAACCACAACCACAACAACAACAACAAGAACTACAACCACAACAACAACCACAACAACTACAACAACAACAACAACAATAACAACAACAATAACAACAAGAACTACAACCACAACAACAACCACAAGAACTACAACCACAACAACAACAACAACAACAACAACAACAACAACAAGAACTACAACCACAACAACAATAACAAGTACTACAACCACAACAACCACAACACCAACCAAATTCCCAAACTATAAAAGTACAAAATAGCACAAAAAGTAAAATATACTAAAAAAAAGTAAAATAGACTATACAATTAATACACAAGAATAATACAACAATACAGTATGAATTAAAACTCACACCTGATAGTATTTTCTGATGTATATTTATGGTCTATTTTACTTGTTTATTAGGCCTTGTTTATCATTAGTGTGTTTGTTTAGTGGTTGTCCTGCCTTGTTTGTTTGTTTAGTGGTGTTTTTATTGTTTTTGTCTGATGTAAACAAATAAATACAAACAAACTAAAACAATTTAAACAAACAAACAGACACCAATTAATACAAAGACACAAACAAAAATTTATACAAAGGTACAAACAAAATATAAACAAAGACAAACAAACAAACTACAAAAACAAACACAATCAGTTATTATTGTGTCTGTACAAAATTGCCAGAGTGTTTTATACCCCGCACAACAACTTTATGGTCCTGTTGTCCGCTGTAAAACAAAGGTCAGTGTTTGTTGTGTGTGTGTGTGTGTGTGTGTGTGTGTGTGTGTGTGTGTGTGTGTGTGTGTGTGTGTGTGTGTGTGTGTGTGTGTTTTCAACTTGTCGTTTTTTCTACATCTCTGTTCTCTCTTTTATTCTGTCTACCTGTCCATTAATCTCTGTTTGTGTATCTTCCTTCTGTCTGTCTGTCTGTCTGTCTGTCTATTAAGCTATGTTCCTTTTCAAGTTGTGAACAGGTTAGGTTAGATTATTCAGCTGAGAACTGCAAATATGTCATTAAACTTCACCCTGCACCTAACCTAACCTAACCTAACCTCCCTCTACAGTGTGTCTCCCTCCCTTACTCTTTTTCTCTCTTCCTCCCTCCCTCTCACGCCCTCACCCTCCCTCTCACACTTTCGCCCTCTCTCCCTCTCACACACACACACACACACGTTCGGCATTATTTTCGCCTCCAACAAGTGGCTGTTTTTTTTACCATGGAAATTCAGGTTAGACTGAAGAGCAGCCTCGTCCCAACTAATGCACTTTGGTTAATTAATTGAGTATTCACAGTTCTACATGTTTATTCATGACATCAGTATGCTATTGTATACCAGTGACCCGCCTACAGTCTGCTAAAACATATGTCGTGGGGGGATTTTCTGTTTTGCAGGCGTCGTCTTGAAGTTAGAGGGACATGGGGGGTGGAGGATAACTAGAGGAGTAGTGTAAAACGAGGTCGAGAGAGGAGGAGGGTCAGGGAGGGAGGGAGATGGTCGGGGAGGAGGAGAGGGTCAGGGAGGAGGGGCAGGTGGGAGGGGGAGCTGGAGGCAGGCAGTGGGTGAGGGGAGCAGGGGGTGAGGGGAACCTTGAGCAGGGAGGGTGAGGGGCTGACAGGGGTGAGGGGCAGGCAGGGGGTGAGGGGCAGGCGGGGAGAGGGTTGTGTCCGTGTTAAATGTATTGTCGTGGATTTGTCGTGGTTGTGTCGTTCCTGTAAACCAGTGACCAACTTACACTGTGTTAGATAGAACATGTGGACGACTTTTATTTTTGAGGTGATTTCTGTGTCGTTTCTTTCATGTCCAAGTTGTCGTTGTGTTGACTGAACATTTTATCGTGGGTTTGTCATGTCGCTGATGTTGACTTTAATTGGCCAATGTGTCTAATTAATGTATGGTCTTGGGTCTGTTGTGTGGTCGCTGTCGTTTTCAAGTAGTTAATGTGTCTTTGTGAGGGTCTCCAGTCTTTACTTAATATTATGTCGTGGTTTTACCTTTGTCTTTGTTGTCGTTGTTGATGTTGTTGTTATTGTTTAGTTGTTGTGGTTTTCCGGAGTCTTTGTTTTGTCATTGTTGTTGTTGTTATTGTTTAGTTGTTGTGGTTTTCCGGAGTCTTTGTTTTGTCATTGTTGTTGTTGTTATTGTTTAGTTGTTGTGGTTTTCCTGAGTCTTTGTTTTGTCATTGTTGTTCTTGTTATTGTGGTAAGTCTTATTGTTCTTGTTATTTAGTGTTCGTGGTTTTCCTAATTCATTGTTGTTGTTTAGTTGTTTTGTTATTTTTGTTTAGAAATCTCGCCACAGATTCTCTCAAGTTCTTAAGTTATTTTATTTCCCTTTAAAGGTGGGGGGTGGGGGGGTGACAAGGTGAGATAAGAGGGAGATAGGTTGAGGGAGGTAGGTGTAGGAGATTGATGGAGGGAGGGGTCGGGGAGGGATGGGGGGGGGAGATAAATAAACTGACTTAATTACTAAACAATTACTTTTCACTCTTAAGGTTAATTCCCATCTTGGTGTCGTATCTCAAGAGAGTCAGTTTGAGACTTATTTCCTCATTACAAGATTAAGTAAACAACAAAATCGTAAGAGCTTTTGAGAATGAGCGTCTTGGTGGCGGGGGGAAAAATCCTTGGTGTGTAAATTATGGAAGAAAATCAGGGAAATTCCATCTCTTGTGACGAGGAGGGAGAGGGGGAGGGAGGGGCGTCAGTGCATGGTTTGGAGTTGAGAGGAGGAGGTGGTGGTGTGGTGGTGGTGGTGGTGGTGGTGGTAGGTAATGAAATAGTGGTGGTGGTGGTGTGTGGTGGTGGTGGTGGTGGTGTGTGATGATGGTGGTAGTGGTGATGATGGTAGTGATGGTGGTGATGGTGATGATGATGGTGGTGATGATGGAGGAGAGAGGATAAAATTAAGATAATAGCATTATACCCGGCAGCTTAACACCAGGCTTTTTTTTTTATTTACCCAAGTACCATTATAATGCTCGGTAAAGAAGCATTATTTTTCCTCCTTCTGGTCCCTGGCAACAATGTGTCGCCCCAGTTTATTCCTAAAATGGACTGGTTAGGACTTGGGCAATTAATTTGTATATTGTTTATTTTGTAACTCTATTTTCCTTTTTTTTTTCGGGAGGGGGCGAATGGGAGGGGGGAAGAATGGGGAGGGGGGAGGGAATTGTGTGAAGATGAAGGAGAGACTAAGGGGGGGGAGGGTCTGGTTTGTCTGAGTTATTTAATTTTCTGCTCTTGAAGGTGTTTTGCAAATGTGTGTGTGTGTGTGTGTGTGTGTGTGTGTGTGTGTGTGTGTGTGTGTGTGTGTGTGTGTGTGTGAGAGAGAGAGAGAGTTCAGGTGACGTCTAATAGTGATGTCAGAGATTGTGAGTCAGATGGGCCCCAGTCCAGATGGCACAGTCGCTTGGCCCTGCCTTAACCTAACCTAACCAAACCTAACCTAACCTATTAAGACTGAATGCATAAGATTAGTCCCCATTTAATATATTAACTAATTTCAGATTATTCACTGCTAGTACTGAAAAACACCACATTAACTGTACTCTAGCAGTGAACAATGACTGTAACCAATGGCTTCATCAGAGTCCTGTCAATACTCCCTAACGAGATGCCATAACGATAAGGTGGACAGTGAAGGAAGTCAAGGTCCCATAGCGCCATTAAAAACACTAAAAGTCATAACTCTAAACTCCACAAATAAACACACACACAAATAATAATAATATCTACCCACACACCAAGTTTGATTAAACACCATGATCAATTTTCAAGTTATGTATACGACTCCCAGACGATCAGACAGACAGACAGACAGACAGACAGACAGACAGACAGAAAGCCAGACAGACAGACAGACGCACACACTAAAAACACAATACTACTCGTCCCAATCAACACTATTTTTACAAGATGTTCTCCAGGTGTGAAATAACATAATACACTTTCCACACCAGTATAACATGACAGCACCAATCAGTGAGTTCTTGACCCACATAACTAATACCTGTGCACCTCTATATAGAAGTCTAGTAGTGAGTTATGTTAATTAAAACTGGACCTTTATCACTGGTGCAAAAGGGCTTCAATGTCCCTACTACAACAACAACAACTACTACACATAATAAGAGATCATAGAGACACACAAGGAGACATTAGGACACAGGAGGACACAGGAGGGACACAGGAGGACACTGAAGGAACACAGGAGGACACAGGAGGACACAGGAGGACACATAAAACAACACCTCCCTTGGAACACTCTGCAATTCCTAAAGACATTGAACGCTTTGCTGTCGTCTGTTCTCACACACACACACACACACACACACACACACACACACACACACACACACACACACCCTCAGGACGGAACACATATCAGGATTTCGATTTGTAGGCTCAAGGCTTGGAGGCTGTGACGGAGACTAAAAATATTTCCCCAGTTCAATTATCAATTTTTGGGGGAGATTGATGAGTGTGGTGGAGAGGTGGGGAGTGAGGGAGTGTAGGGGTGGTGGGGAGGTAGGGTGGTGGGGAGTGAGGGAGTGGGGGTGGGGAGGAGGGAGAGTAGGGTGGTGGGGGAGGGAGGGAGTGGGGTGGTGGGGAGGAGGGAGTGGTGGTGGGGAGGAGGGGGTGTAGGGTGGTGGGGAGTGAGGGGAGGTAGGGGTGGTGGAGAGGAGGAAGGTAGGGGTGGTGGGGAGGGAGGAGGTAGGTGGGGGAGGAGGGAGAGTAGGGTGGTGGGGAGGAGGAGGTAGGGGTGGTGGGGAGTGAGAGGGAGGGGGCAGGTTAAGGTGAGAGAGAGAGAGAGAGAGAGGAAGAGAGAGAGAGATCAACACACACACAAGTACTCAATGAAGAAAAGCGATATAGAAAAAAAAGTAAGACAGACAGAGAAACAGACATCCCGATAAAGAAAAAGAAAGAAAGAGAAAAAAAATGAGAAAAGGAAGATAAATCAGAGGCAACAGAGAGAAAATGAAAGGTATCAGGGGAGCTCCAAACGTCCTAACTTTTGATAGATCCGGGCCGTGTAGTGATCCAGGCCCGGCTCATGAAATTGATTCTCCTCTTACTAATGACAAAGGTCTTAGCCTCCTTCCTCTTATTTCCCTTCCTCCCCTCACTCTGCCTGCCCCTCCCTCTTCCCTTCTCCCTCCGCCCCTCACACCCCCCACCCCTCTCCCCCCCATCCCCCTCCACCCCCCCCTCTTCCCTTCCCATCCGCCCTCACACCCCATTCCTTCCCCATCCGCCTCACACCCCCCACCCCTCTCTCTCCCTCATCCGCCCCACACCACACACCCCTTCCCTTCCCTCCGCCCCTCACACCCCCACCCCTCTTCCCTTCCCCATCCGCTCTCACCCTCTAATTCCCTCCATCCGCCCCTCCACCCCCACCCCTTCCTTCTCCTCCGCCCCTCACACAGTCTTCTCAGAGGTAATGGTGATTCATATATGGTGAGGCCAAACACAACAAGAGACGTTTGGATGAGTCTCAAAGATGGTTTAGAGTAATTTGTCGAAATCTTGGTGAAGGGAAACGTTAGGTTGTCTTACCCTTTTTTTTGAGACGTTTGCTGAAATAGAGATCAACTTAGATGTTTTTTTGTTTTGTTTATTTAAAAGGGGGTTAGGGAAGGGGAGAGGGGGGTGAAAGAGGAAGGGAGGGGAAGAGATGATAATTTAGATGGAGACAAGAGAAAAATAGTAAAAAAAAAAACGAGAAAAATAAAGAACAATAAATCAAACAAAAACAATGACAAACGAAACAAAACAAACACCAAAAACAAAATAAAAAACCAATAATATATAAGTAATAATTAATCCGGTAGAGAAAAGTTTCCGTACCAGCTGAACAGTAAATGTCAGTCTCAGTACAAGAGTCAATTAATCTTGCCGACCATCACATCAAATACAAAGCCTTAATGTGGCGGACAAAGAAAGATGTACTAAACCTTTTGTTGAATTGAGTAAGTGATGGTTAGGTTAGGTTGTGTTAGTTGGGTTAGGTTAGGTTAGGTTGAGTTAGGTTAGTTTTGGTGTTGGTTATTAGGTTGGGTTAAATTAGGTTAAGTTAGATTAGTTAAGTTAGGTTAGCTTAGGTTTAGTTAGGACACTTAACAAAACAGCAGATAATATTAAAGCCACCTCCTGTTGTGCAATAAACACTAATAAAGCCACCTCCTGTTGTAATAAACAGTATACAATAAAACCTCCTGTTGTATCGGTACAATAACATCACTATCTTGGTGCAAATTAACGCTCTCTAACACCATCCTGTTTGTATAAACGGTTATTATGTACCTGTTGCAATAAACGGTACAATAACCCACCTCCTGTTGCTTAATAAACGGTACAATAACACCACCTCCTGTTGTAATAAACAGTACAATAACACCACCTCCTGTTGTAATAACGGTACAATAACATCTATTTACTCTGTTAGCCCATAAACGGTACAATAAAACACCTCTGTTTTGTAATAAACAATTGTCACCACCTCCTGTTTAGCATAAACGGTACAATAACACCCTCCTGTTGCTAATAAACGGTACCAATAAAACCACCTCCTGTTGTAATAAACGGCATAATAAAGCACCTCTATTTCTTAATAAACGGTACAATAACAACGCACCTCCTGTTGCTTGTATAAACGGTACAATAATCACCTCTGTTGTAATAAACGGCTCCAATAACACCACCTCCTGTTGCTTAATAAACGGTACACAAAAAGTCACCTCCTGTTGTAATAAAGCAATTTATCCAACACCACCTCCTGTTGTAATAAACGGTACAATAAAGTCACCTCCTGTATATCCTGATTTGCTAACACCTCCTGTTTATAAACAGTACAATAACACCACCTCCTGTTGCTTAATAAACGGTACAATAACACCTCCTGCTGTTTAATAAACGGTATTTCAATAACACCTCCTGTTGTAATAAACGGTACAATAAAGTCACCTCCTGTTGTAATAAACAGTGCAATAACACCACACCTCCTGTTGTAACAAACGGTACAATAACACCACCTCCTGTTGTAATAACGGTACAATAACACCACCTCCTGTTGTAATAAACGGTACAATAACACCACCTCCTGTTGTAATAAACGGCACAATAAAGCCACCTCCTGTTTAGCAATAAACGGTACAATAACACCACCTCCTGTTGTAATAGGCAATAATAACCTGTTCTGTTGTTAATAAACGGCACAATAACACCACCTCCGAAACTGTTGTAATAAACGGTACAATAACACCCTCTATTTATATGTCCTGGTCAATAACGCACCTCCTGTTGCTTAATAAACGGTACAATAAAGTCACCTCCTGTTCTTATCGGCAACCAACCCACTTACCTCCTGTTGTTTTCAAATCCATCATAAATTTTCCTCGGGTTAAGGTAGTGAATATACAATACATAAGTGTTGCATCTGTGTGTGTTCGTTGTGGAGTGCTTAGGGGGAGGGATATGGGAGAGGAGGGAGGGAGGTAGAGGGGGAGGGTTAGTGAAAGACTGGAGGAGGGAGGAAAGGGAAGGAGGGAGGGAAGGGGAAGGGAAGGGAAGGAGGAAGGAAGGAAGGAAGGAAATGGAGGGGGAGGGAGGGTGATGTGGAGGGAGGAGGTGATATGGAGGGAGGAGGGTGATAACAGAGAGAGAGAGAGAGAGAGAGAGAGAGAGAGAGAAAGTAAGCATTAGACAGGTTAAATAAATTAGTATCTAATCTCTCTCTCTCTCT
>NW_024747092.1:65000-101640 GCF_018991925.1 Homarus americanus
GATTCCAGTTAGATTTTCAGGGCAGACGTAAGGAAAATTCCACTAAAGTACCACATTTCAGAAGGGCAAACTTTGACAGTTTAAAGAGGCAGCTGAGAGAGGGGGTGTCGCGCTTGGCCGTGAACCTGACAGATGACTCCGACCTGATAACTAGATCTGAGATTTGTGTTCAATAACTTAAATAATGAGTATGATGTAATAAGGCGCAGAATATGCATTATAAAATCTCCGACAGATTGAATAATAATTCAAGAATGGATAATAATTTTATTTTAAATAGTAACATTATTGTATATTATTATGAGTCGGTGCCAGTAAACTGACAGGCGAGCTAAGAGAATTATCGAGTAAGGATAGCAAGGGAGGCTAAGACAAACCCCAAAAGGATTCCTACCAAATGTATCAAAACTAAACACTGGAGGAAGTGAGCCAATCAATACAGTCAGATACCGGCAAAGCTTCCACGATAACGATTTCTGGAGAGAAATGAGCAATAATTTGAATAAATATTTTTCAAAGTTTTCACCAATGAAATTTAAACATGATACTCGAGGCACCGACTCTATTCAGAGATAGTGAAGAAAAACAAATTGGGGTTATAGATAGAAAGTGACTAGAATGATGTTAGTAAGTTAGCAAAGACAAACTAAAGCCTAATAAGTCACCATCCCGGCGAGATATTTACAGGGTATTAAAGGAATGTGAAGGGAAGAGCGGCATGTCTCTGAAAGGTGTTGTTGAATATGTCCTTAAAACAGGTAGAAAATTATAATCCTGGAGGATAGCTTATGCACACCGATATCTGGAAGAAGGGGGATAGATCACTATCTCTCTAATTCGACGCCCAATCAGTCTAACATCGAATAGTAGGCAAATTACTGAAGAATTATTTCAAAACTCTATATACGGAAATCTCCACCTGGAGAGAAGCACCTGACTGATCAATGATTCTGCATGGCTAATAATAGCGGACTGTTCTGTTCAATCCATCTATTAACATTCTTTTCATCAGCCAGAATCGTGACGAGGGGCACAATTATGGATGTAGCATATCTTGTTCAGCAGCCTTTGATTGGTGAGAGTCCTCTCAATGAAAAGACTATCTAGAAGGTAGGCTATTATGGTATCAAAGGTAACATCTCAGTCGATAGGGCGTGGTTCCAGGAATAGGAAAACAGCGAGAGCATTAACAGCATTTAAGTCCTTATTGGAGCAACGTCACAGGTGGAGCTTCTGCTCAAAGACGGGACCATTATTATTTAATATATACATAAAAATCCGACATAGATATCGGCATAGACAGAAAGCAATAAGCAATCTATTGATGACGAAATATGACGTTGAGTTAAATCTCGGACGAGTAGGATCTAGTAAACTGCTATAAAGATTCAAACAAATTTTTTCGAAAGGGTCTGAAAAATGGCAGATGAAATCAACGAACAAATGTAAAAGTACTCAGTATAGAGATGTAAATAGAAACCAGATACCAGATGAACAACGATATAGAGAAACTGACTATGAGAGAGAGACGGAGTAATGATATAGGAACTTAAGCCAAGTAAACAATGTGTTGCTCGTAACAAGGCTAATAAAGTACTCTAATTCATACAAAGGAGTAAGAATAGCAAGACTATTAAAGGAGTCGTCCCTGGGAAACTGTATCTTTATGCTAGAGACCACACCTGGATTACGAATTAGTCTTGGGTCATCGTATTACAGGATGGATATAGAATCATTGAGAATTCAGAGGAGAATGACAAAGACTAATCCCGAAAGCATGAAACCTGAGCAAGTAGAGACAGGTTAAAGCATCTTTAATTCTGCACTCCCTCGGAGAGACGTAGAGCGAGTAAGCGACCTGATAGAGGTGTATATGAAGTTGTAAGCAACAAAGAGGGACATTACAAAAGGTACTCAAACTATCCAACCAGGAGCGAACACTTTAACAATGGTTTTATACACAAATTAAAGATTTTAGTGCTAGCAATAGGGTAAAACACTGAAGTTTGGAAAACGAGTATAGCGACGAATGGAACAAGTTACCAAACATCATCATTAACCTAGTCGACTGGACTTGAATTTGAAGTCAAAAATTGAGAGGGGTTGGATGCTTATATGAGCAATAGGGTTAGTAAAACGGGACTGTCGCAGTATGGGCTAATAGGCCCGCTGTAATAGGCCCGCTGCAGTTTCCGCCATTCTTAAGATTAAGGAAATGACTTCAAAAGCGACGAAAAAACAAACACACACACACACACACACACACACACAAACACACACACACACACACACACACACACACACACACACACACGGTATACAAAACGCTGTATCATACATACAGTATCACAACGTTTTATATCAATTAACCTTTACATTCATACTCGTATAAAATACTTAAGCAGTTCTTTTATCACGATATAATCAGTTAGTTTCTCGAATATAACGTTTCAGGTCCCCCATAAATAATGCCCTATTAACTGGTGTGGTTATTACAAGGAATACTTAATGGTAAACATGAAAATATAATGGCGTAATTTCAATCCCATTAAATAATATAAATAATATTGTTAAGAGTACAACTGTACACAAAGGTAGAGTGTATCCCACAGTGAGCGGCAGCCTCGTTGGCGGGAATCGTTTCCAGATTCTCTTTTCTTCTCCCATTTGTTTTTATGTCTCGTAAAACGTGTGTCTGATTTACTTGTATTTCCGACCAAGTGGCTCCTTGTGTGTAAAAAAATATATACCATTTCCCAAGAATTTTTTGTTGTTTTGTTTAATACCAATATAAGGAAAGAGGATTTTCCACTGAATGTAGATATGCATTTGAAGTTATAGTATAGCGAGGTGGATGTAACTCATGTAAACAAACCCTGCGATTGGTCAGTTGTGGTGAAGTGTTACCACATAGCCATCCACGGATGCTGATTGGTCGAGGTTCACAAAGGCGGTGAAGTAACTATTTTTTTTTTAGCCTGGGAAAATATTTGTCAAAACCGCCGAAATTTAAACCTATCGCAAGCTACAGCGACATATTTTATCAACACTTACCAGATAGATAATAGGTGAACAGAATAAAACAGGAAATAAGCAACAAATATCTAAAAAAAATAAAAAATAAACAAACATGACGACAAAACAGCTTGACACGACGCCACAAAATCTCACAAAAACATAAAAAAATATAAATTACAGAAACACAAATAAAACCAAAACAGCATCTGTATTATACAATCATAAATCAAGAGGCTAAGTTATCATACTCAGTGGACTAATAAATTATACTCAGGGTGTAGCAGCGTACTCATGAAGTTAAGGTCTCGTACTCAGGGCTAGTAGTTAACTGTCTGGTGTATATTCTCTCTCTCTCTCTCTCTCTCTCTCTCTCTCTCTCTCTCTCTCTCTCTCTCTCTCTTTGTCAGTTTATAAGTAATGGAATATCATCTGAGTGTTTGTCATCCCTGCCCACATACACATATTATGGCGAGGTTGTCATTTCAAATTAACGTAGTCGGTGCTGGAAACTGTCTCCTGTCATCGTTTTCTTTAAATATCACCATGGCAACACTTGATCAATTTTGGTACGATTTACACCAAAATTTTATCACGGGTTCCTTGTCACATGTCAATTAAATCTCGTAAGTTTGGTGCGAATCTGCAATCCCGTTCCTGAGTTGTTTCGTGGACAGACAGAAGCAGACAGACAAGCAGGGCTGATAACAATATCCCACAGAATATTTGCATGGTGGTAAAATACTGTATTCATCAATGCCTCAGGTAACATTCCCCTGTAAACTTTCTCTAAAACAATTTTTTTTATGAATCAAAATTTTGTGGACTATTCCCCCCACCCAAAAAAAAACAATCAAACCAGCAATACATAATTCTTGTAATGAATAATAAATGTGAAACTTTATGAGTAAAAAAAAATCAGCCAGGGTCAATCATTGCAGTTTGTATTAGCAAAACAAAAAAGTCCCATTTTCTGCTTCCCAACACAAACAGACGCTGGGAATTTAGTTGAAGGAAATTTCATAATAATCACCACAATTTTACCCATTTACGTTATATGTTTTATTTCCACATTATGGGTAAGAAAAAAAAGGTCAATTAACAAAGGTATCTATACACGACGGCATTGTAACAGAGACAAGAGGATTAAAATGGTAGTTGAATCGAAGTGCCCTTATTCTGAAGAGGATTGAAGAGTATTATAGAGAATATAGAGAGGATTTTCCGCTTTGTGTGAACTCTCTCTCTCTCTCTCTCTCTCTCTCTCTCTCTCTCTCTCTCTCTGCCATGTCTTGGAGGAATCATTGACGGATATGTTAAAAATTTTACAGATAGCAGGTCGCATTTTCCGTTTTCTTTGAGTATGTTTTCTGACTGACCTACTGACTGACTGATTGACTAACTGACTGAATGACATACTGATTGACTGACTGACCTACTGACTAACTGATTGATTGATTGACTGATTGTTTGACTGACTGACCCACTGACTGACTAACCTACTGAATGACCTGAATGACTGACTAACTGACCTACTGACTGACTCACTGACTAACCAACCTACAGACTGATTAACAAACTGACTGAATATCTGATTGGACGATTGACTGAATATTTAACTGAATGATTGATTGACTGACGAATTTACTGACAAACTGACTGACAATATTGACTGGACGACGAACTTAATTAAGTGACTGACTGATTATTTGAAAGATTGACAATTTACTAATAAAATACCTGACTGACTGACTGACTGACTGACTGATGAGATAATTTCCCCCGGATATTTGAGTCTCTAAGCATACGTCCGGATATACGATTTTGAGATACAAGTCCGGATAATCGAGTCTACTCTTACGTCCCGGATATTCGAATCTAAACATACGCCCCCGGATATCTGAGTCTAATCCCACGTCCGGATATTCATGTATGGTTCCAAGGTCTGAGGGTCACTATCCGGTATACTGTAGAGGCAACGAGGTTAGGTCAGGTCAGGTCACTGGCTTATGTGCGTGTTCGTATACATGAGTACGATGACACACACACACACACAAACTTATACACATACACAAGGACACGCACACGCATATATTCCCAACGAGGACAAACACACAAACAAACGAAAGGAGACTACCCACATCAAGAGACCTAATTCTCAAGAGTTCTAACCATAACCTTTGACCTTTTAACCCTCAAATACAAGAACTCTTCATATAGCTCAGGTTTAATATACCCACCAAGTTAGATACACTAATCACTGACCGCCCTACTCACGTCCTCCCTCCCACTACCCTCTCCCTTCCCTCCCTCACATTACCCCCTTCCCTCTACCTCCCTCCCTCCCTCCATCCAGGTAGCCAGGCAGTGTAGGTAATAACTAATGGGTCAGTAAAACTCCCCAGCATTATAAACGGCTCCTCCAGCTTCTAAATGCCATAACAATGCTATAAATCTCTCACTATCTGGATTTTCTTGACTGAACTGCTGAATCTAGACGGAAGATGAAAAACGTTTGTAGAGGCTCTCGCTGGGCTGGCATTATTTACACTAGTTTCTGATTGGTTGCTCGAGAGCTGTGTGTGTGTGTGTGTGTGTGTGTCAATGTGTGTGTGTGTGTGTGTGTGTGTGTGTGTGTGTGTGTGTATGTCTCTAGAGAGTATACTACACCTGTTTTAAGAAAAGAGAATGAAGTATAACATACACCCCAACAAACAAACACCACAACAAATACAAACACCACAACAAAAACAAACACCACAACAAAAAAAACAAACACCACAACAAATACCACAACAAGCGAACCAAACACCACAACAAACAAACAAACAAACAAACACTACAACAAACAAACACACACCAACAAATACAAACACACAACAAAAAACAAACACCACAACAAAAACAAACACCACAACAAATACCATAAACAGACAAACACCACAACAAACAAACAAACAAACAAACACCACAACAAACCAAACACCCGCAACAAATACAAACACCACAACAAACAAACACCTACAACAAATAAAACGCCACAACAAAAACATACACCCCAACAAACAAACACCACAACAAATACAAACACCACAACAAACAGACAAACACCACAACAAACAGACAAACACCACAACAAACAAACACCACAACAAACAAACACCGCAACAAATACCACAACAAACAAACAAACACCCCCCCCCCTCTCCCTCAGCAGTAAATCTTGGCTGGTGAGACAACACAACACAGACGCGGGGCTCCACGATGACCCAACTTAGGTCAATAAGATCCCTCCCGACTTGGGCAATCTTATGATAATCAACTCCCTCAATCTGATCCTTCTCGGCACCCCAACAAACAAACACCACAACAAATACAAACACCACAACAAACAGACAAACACCACAACAAACAGACAAACACCACAACAAACAAACACCACAACAAACAAACACCGCAACAAATACCACAACAAACAAACAAACACCCCCCCCCCTCTCCCTCAGCAGTAAATCTTGGCTGGTGAGACAACACAACACAGACGCGGGGCTCCACGATGACCCAACTTAGGTCAATAAGATCCCTCCCGACTTGGGCAATCTTATGATAATCAACTCCCTCAATCTGATCCTTCTCGGCGACCCAACTTGAGATCTTTTAAACTTTGGGAGGGAGCTGACCAGATGCTGACGCTCACACACTGACGCCCAACTCCTCCTGACAGTCCTGACCAATTCTCCCTTCCAGCTTACGAATGATCCTACTAGTGAGTCTTGTCATCACGTCTCTACCATTCTTCACCACCCACTCTCTCTCTCTCTCTCTCTCTCCTGCACACACCCGGTATTCCCAACAAATCATCAATAATGGACAAATTAACCTTAAGAAAAATACCTTGTCTCTCTGTGTCTTACCACTAATTGACAAGTTCACCTTTCAAAATATAGTTTATCTGTCTGTCTGTCTGTCTGTCTTTTACCAGTAATTGACAAGTTAGCTTCTAAGCATTGTGTATATATCCGTGTGTGTGTGTGTGTGTGTGTGTGTGTATGTGTGTGTATGTTAGAGAAAAGTTGACTGTGGTGGTGGAGGGTCAGGGGTCAGGGCTTAGTGGAGTCAGGGCATAGGAAGAGAGAGTTAAGAGGTCAGGGCTGATGGCTTAGGGAGAGTTAGGGGTCAGGGCTTAAGGGGTCAGGACTTAAGGGGTCAGGGGTTAGGGGGTTAAGGTTTAGGGGTGTTAGGGGTTATGGAGAGATTCAGGGGTCAGGGCTTAGGGGAGGGGGTTGGAAGGAATGGATGTAAGGAGGAGGATAAGGAGAGGGGTAAGGGAGCAGTAGGGAAAAGGAAGGAGGAAAGGAGGGCAGTGAAAAGAAAGGGGAATAGGGTGTAAGGGAAAAAAAGGGGGAGGTCGAAGAAGAAAGCAAAGGGGAAGGGATAGGGGGAGGAGGGAGAGTAAAAAGGGATGGGGAAAGGAGGGAGGTGGAAAGGGAGAGAAAGGGTGAAAAATCAGACCAGAAACATATACCCCCTGAGGAACAAAGAGGGAAAGAGAGGAGATGGAACAGGGGGAGGAGATGGAAAAGATGGAGATGAGAGGAAGGAGGGTTGATGGATTGACTAGCAGGGAGAGAGAGATGATCATGGTAAGTGTGTGTGTGACTGAACGCATCGCCTGAGTGAAGACATTTCTGTGCTCTGTGTGTGTGTGTGTGTGTGTGTGTGTGTGTGTGTGTGTGTGTGTAAGTCTATTGTCACGAACATTAACGTTAATCCTTTACTAAATAAATAAAAATAAAAACGTGGGAGAAAGTGGCGTAAGAGAAAGTGGTGTGGGAGAAAGTGGTGAGGGAGAAAGTGGCGTAAGAGAAAGTGGCGTAAGAGAAAGTGGTGTGGGAGAAAGTGGCGTGAGAGAAAGTGGCGTAAGAGAAAGTGGTGTGGGAGAAAGTGGCGTGGGAGAAAGTGGCATGAGAGAAAGTGGCGTGAGAGAAAGAGAGAAAGTGGTCCCCGCCTCACACTATATCCCTGGTTTAAGAGTCATATATCACCGCTATAATACTCACACTCTTGGCAGGGCGGCAATTTAACCCCGTGTTCATAAGGGAGCAATACAAGAGAGGGAGATTTTTCGCGGGTTTACAGCTCAAGTTTTAGATAAATTGCAAGTTACTTAAAACACTCAGAATAAAAATATCGAGTGTAAACAAGAGAAAGTGTCGTGGCTGGTCAGTTCTCTCGGGAGTGACACACACACGGACGAGGTCAAATGAGACACTGACCTGACTCTCCATTTTCCAAGATTAACCGGTTGACTTCAATAACATACGACACAAAATAGTTTCTCTAAATTTTTTGTTTTACGTTTAATTTTCCGCCGAAGTGGATATATGTGACTCATTTACGACAATGGATTCTCAATGATTCTTACGTCAAAACTAACTCCCGTGATCTAGGACACCCAAACATACCACCAACATCAAGAGCAGTAACAGTAACGAGGTGTTTGTTTCCCTAACGTTACGTGAAAAAGATTTTGCTTGGGAAATTTACAAAACACAGAACCTTTCCAGACCTCACGGGAGGGCCGCTTGCAAGTGCTTGGGGACGGAGACTGGACAGAGGTCATTATTCGGTATTTGTCCTGGCAGTAGACATCTGTTGTATTTTCCCCCCCCCGTGTTATGTTTGCTTACGTTTTTGTAAACTTGGATCTGGATTGCTGTGGACTCGTACACAAACACAGGACCACTACACATACACACACACACACAAACACAGGACCACTACACACACACACACACACAAACACAGGACCACTACACACACACACACACACACAAACACAGGACCACTACACACACACACAGGACCCCTACTCTCCTACCCACTTATCTCAGCCTACACACAGGGACTTCTCTCCGTGACTTACTCCCCCTGAGCTCTTGTAATCCTGCCAGCCCGACCTAAGTCCCTCACCCACGCCTCCAACTACACGCCTCCTCCATCCACGCCACCCTCATCTCCATCAATTCCTCCACCCACTCCACCTCCGTCTCTGCCGCTCCTCCACCCACTCCACCTCCGTCTCTGCCACTCCTCCACCCACTCCACCTCCGTCTCTGCCACTCCTCCACCCACTCCACCTCCGTCTCTGCCACTCCTCCACCCCTCCACCTCCGTCTCCACCCACCTCCCGTCTACACCGCCCCTCCACCCACTCCACCTCCGTCTCTGCCGCTCCTCCACCCACTCCACCTCCGTCTCTGCCACTCCTCCACCCACTCCACCTCCGTCTACACCGCCCCTCCACGCCACCTCCACCTTCTCGTCCACCTGTGCTTACGTTGTCCTCCTCTGTGCCACACTACTTCTTCTTCTTATTCGTTTCTATCTCCAATTATCATCTGTCTCTATTCTTTCTCTTGTTCTTCTTCCCTATTGTCTCTTCCTCCTCTTTCTCTTCCATCTTTACCCCTCTTAGATTTGTCCTTTTCTCTCCTTTGTCTGTGTTTACTCCTCTTCACCTCTTCTCTTCCTCCTCCTCCTTTTCCTCAGCCCAATCTTCCCTTCCTCTATACCTCCCTCCTTCCTCGATCATACTCCCTTTCCTTCTTTCTTCCTCCCCCTCTTCCTCCTCTCATTACATCTCCTCTTCCAGTTCCAAATTTCACCCTCCTCCTCATCCTCTTCCCTCCTCCTCGTCTTCCTCCCTCCCTCCTTATCCTCCTCTTCCTCCTCCTCACTCACTCACAGGAGAGGGCTGATGCCTTGGCCTTCAAAGAGAGAGGTGGACACACACACACACACACACACACACACACACACACACACACACACACAGCGCTGGACACACACACTTTGATGTGTCTTGTGTGAATCTGTCACCCAAGACACTCAACTGTAGTGTATAAGTGACGCGTCTGTAGTTTTAAGTGGTATAAGTGACGCGTCTGTAGTTTTAAGTGGTTTAAGTGACGTGTCTGTAGTTTTAAGTGGTATAAGTGACGCGTCTGTAGTTTTAAGTGGTATAAGTGACGCGTCTGTAGTTTTAAGTGGTATAAGTGACGCGTCTGTAGTTTTAAGTGGTTTAAGTGACACGTCTGTAGTTTTAAGTGGTTTAAGTGACGTGTCCGTAGTTTTAAGTGGTTTAAGTGACGTGTCTGTAGTTTTAAGTGGTATAAGTGACGTGTCTGTAGTTTTAAGTGGTTTAAGTGACGTGTCTGTAGTTTAAAGTGAATTAAGTGAAGTTGATACAATGTATTTTTAGTGTCTGTGGCTGTGTGTGTAAAGGTGTGTAAGGTGTGTCTGTGGCTGTGTGTGTAAAGGTGTGTAAGGTGTGGCTGTGTGTGTGTAAGGTGTGTATATGTAGTATAATAATAATTATAACCATACTATAAACGTCTTATTCACATCAACACACACATAAACATACATACATACATACATACATACATACGCACATACATAGAGATATACACATATAGACATGAGCATAATATATATAAATAATGGTTGGTTAGGTTAGGTTAACTTTAATTAGGTTAGGTTAAGTTGAATTAGGTTTAGTTATATTAAGTTAAATTAGCTTCAATTAGGCTAGGTTAAATTTGGTTTGGTTAAATCAAATCACAATCTGAGAGGTTAAGTTAAATTAGGTTAGGTTAGGTTAGGTTAAGTTAGGTTAGGTTAGGTTAGGTTAGGTTAGAATGATTCAAAGCACATCCGGTAAAATGAAATAAATTACCTCCAGTCAGTAGGTGAGGCCAAATTACACCAAATAACCCAACAACAACAACAACAACAACAACAACAACAACAACAACAACAACACCACCACCAACAACAACATCAAAAATAATAATAACAACAACACGGGCCAGCAATAATTCAAAACAACAGTGTAGAGAAGATTACAACTCTCTCTCTCTCTCTCTCTCTCTCTCTCTCTCTCTCTCTCTCTCTCTCCCAGGTAGCCTTTCCTCCTCTACCTGTAACCTGTAAATTAATAACCTGGGTATATTTCAACCTTTGGGTCATGGGAAAAGATTACTTTATACAACAGCTTAGTGTGTATGTGTATGTATGTGTATGTGTGTGTGTGTGTGTGTGTGTGTGTGTGGAGATTCTTATATGGATTTTCCTGGAGAACACAGACAGACAGATAGACAGAGAGAGAGAAACAGACAGACAAAGTTTACACCGTCTCCACTGATTTGTTATTCTTCCTCTTATTATCCTTTCTACATTTCTTTCTCTTTCCTCCTCCACTATACCTCTCCTTCTCCTCTCTTCTTCCCTCCGCCCTCTCTTCCATCCCTTCCTCTTCCCTTCACTCCTCTCCCCTTACCTCCTCATCCCTCTCCTTCTTATTTCCTCCTTCCCTCTCCCTCCATCAGGGAAGGGGAGGAGGGAAGGGGGAGGGGGAAGGGGGAAGGGGGAGGGGAAGATTAAAGGACACATTCTCCAGGTAATATAGTCTCGCCACCAAATATGTGTGACCAGCCCAGGCGCCACCTTTCTGCCTCCTTCATCCTCACTACTCTGTTACCTCCTCCTCCTCCTCCTCCTCTTACTGGTGCTCCTCCTCCTCCTCCTCTTACTGGTCTTCCTCTTCCTCTTACTGGTCCTCTTCCTCCTGGTCCTCCTACTCTTCCTCCTCCTGGTCCTCCTCCTGCTGTTCTTCCTGTTCCTATACCTCACTCCTTCCATCTGCTTCCTTCCTAACCCTCCTCTTCCTCCGTTTTCCACACCTCCCTCCTTTATATCCTCCCTCCTCCTCCTTAACCCCTCTATTACCACACTTTCTCCTTTATATTTTCAACGTTCCCACCATTCCATAACACCTTTCTCTTCTTTCCTCCTCTTCATCCCCCTACTCTTCCTTTTCCTCGCCCTCCTCCTCCTCCTCTTTCTGATTTGTCTACACACATGACCACCACCACCACCACCATCACCACCACCATCATCACTACCAGCATCACCACCACCATCACCAGCATCACTACCACCACCACCACCACCAGCATCACCACCACTACCAGCATCACCACCATCATCATCATCACCACCACCACCACCACCACCACCAGCATCACCACCACTACCAGCATCACCAGCATCACCACCACCACCACTACCAGCATCACCACCACACCACCACCACCACCACCACCACCACCACCAGCATCACCACCACCACCACCACCACCACCACCACCATCACCACCACCATCACCATCATCACCACCAGTTCACAACAGTGTATAAACTAGCAGCCTGGAACTCTTAATTGACAAGGTGAACGCAGGTGTCAACAGGAAAAACAAACAAATTGGTTAGCGGGGTTCCTGGACAAACAAGACCCCGTTATTAGAGCTTCCACGACGCTCAAAGTAATGGCTGACGATGAACGCTTTGACTCGACTGTCCCTCTACTGTGTTATATATTTCACTGATGAATGAAATGAATGAATGAATGAAATGAAGACTTTGGTGATATTTTTTGTTGTCGTGTTTTTGTGTCTGATGAATATAACTAACTCTTTATTTGTTTATTTTTGTTGTTTTTGTTGAGTGGAAACTTGAATGTTTTTCTTTCGTGGCAGGTTTTGTTTCAAGGATTAGAATGAATGAAGTGAATGAAGTGATATCATGGATGGAATTCTTGCATGTCTAGCCAAGTGTTCATGTCTAAACCGATGTCCAATATCCAATGTCCATCCCACCGTGTCCAACTCCTCACGTTTATCTACCATGTCCAACACCCTCATGTCCAACTCCTCACGTTTATCCACCATGTCCAACACCCTCATGTCCAACCCCTCACGTCTACCCACAATGTCCAACAACCTCATGTCCACCCCTCACGTCTACCCACAATGTCCAACAACCTCATGTCCACCCCTCACGTCTACCCACAATGTCCAACACCCTCATGTCCAACCCCTCACGTCTACCCACAATGTCCAACACCCTCATGTCCACCCCTCACGTCCACCCCCATGTCCAACACCATGTCCACCCTCACGTCTACCCACCATGTCCAACACCCTCATGTCCAACACCCTCACGTCTACCCACAATGTCCAACACCCTCATGTCCACCCCTCACGTCTACCCACCATGTCCAACACCCTCATGTCCAACCCCCACGTCTACCCACCATGTCCAACACCCCTCATGTCCACCCCTCACGTCTACCCACCATGTCCAACACCCTCATGTCCAACCCCTCACGTCTACCCACAATGTCCAACACCCTCATGTCCCCTCACGTCCACCCCCATGTCCAACTGATGATCCTGGTGCAGGACACGGTGCTCACATCGACAAGAAGAATGGACATGGCTTTGGAGACGTGGGCTGGGCGGCAACACAACACGGAAATATAAAGTGAATCTCCGGTTATCTGAGACAAGGGTGATTTATCTCCGGGTCCAAGAGTCACTCACAGGACACACTCAGAGTAGCTACTTAAAGATTTGAGTAACTCACAGGACACACTCAGAGTAGCTACTTAAAGAATTGAGTAACTCACAGGGCACACTCAGAGTAGCTACTTAAAGATTTGAGTCACTCACAGGACACACTCAGAGTAGCTACTTAAAGAATTGAGTCACTCACAGGACACACTCAGAGAAGCTACTTAAAGATTTGAGCTCTGCACACACCTGTAGTAGAAGCTACTTAAAGAATTGAGTCACCTACAGGGCACACTCAGAGTAGCTACTTAAAGATTTGAGTCACTCACAGGACACACTCAGAGTAGCTACTTAAAGAATTGAGTAACTCACAGGGCACACTCAGAGTAGCTACTTAAAGATTTGAGTCACTCACAGGACACACTCAGAGAAGCTACTTAAAGATTTGAGTCACTCACAGGACACACTCAGAGTAGCTACTTAAAGAATTGAGTCACTCACAGGACACACTCAGAGTAGCTACTTAAAGAATTGAGTAACTCACAGGGCACACTCAGAGTAGCTACTTAAAGATTTGAGTCACTCACAGGACACACTCAGAGTAGCTACTTAAAGATTTGAGTCACTCACAGGACACACTCAGAGTAGCTACTTAAAGAATTGAGTCACTCACAGGACACACTCAGAGTAGTTGTTCACGGTTTAAGGCGTCACTCATGTCACTCTTATAGTCGTCACTCTTGAGTAACTTAACTTTTTCGTGATGTTTATGTCTGTTTCAGGTTCAGATTTGAGTGCAAGAAAGAGTGTGTGTGTGTGTGTGTGTGTGTGTGGGTGTGTTACTAACAGATGGATGGAATGTGAAGGTTGTGATGGTGGTAGTAGTGGTAGTTGTAATAATGATAGTGATTGTAGTGGTGGTGGTGGTCACAACAAACTACCACACTACACCACACTACACCACACTATACCACACTACACTACACTACGGTAAACCTCGGAGCAGTATACGGCCAAGATCACCAACCAGAGAAAACAACAACAACAACAACGACAATAACAACGACAACAACAGCAACAGTAAAAACAACAACAGTAACAACAGTAATAATAATAATAATAATAATAATAATAATAATAATAATAATAATAATAATAATAATAATAATAAATTACCCCATACTGTACCTATGTCCAGATCCCAAACAGGACCCCCCCCCCTACCCCAGAATAGTTCTGCTTAAACTATGGATTGGGTTTAGTTAGGTTAGGTTAGGTCTTGGTTAGTTTAGGTTAGGTGTAGGTTAGTTTACGTTAGGTGTAGGTTAGTTTAGGTCTTGGTTAGTTTAGGTTAGGTTAGGTCAGCTTAGGTTAGGTTAGGTTTTGGGTAGAAATCATGATGGGAGGGAGTGAAGGAGGAACACCCCGAGAGAGAGAGGAAGCGTCACATTATTGGAACATCTCTCTCCTCCCTCCGGCCATAAATCATTTGCTATGGTTGGCTGTTTGACACACTAGTTGGTCCTCTGTCAACCTGGTGAGTTACGGCGGCAGCTGGCCAGGCGGCTTAGCTATTGTTAGGGAGGGAGAGAGAGAGAGAGGTGCCCTGGCCTGCACACCTTCTGTAGGGCAACACACGACCTCAAAGATAATTCATTTTGCTTCCTTTCAGAGTCAACATAGGGTACTGTACTGTAATGATTCTTTTCCTGCTTGTAATTACAGTAGTTATATCAAAAGTTGAATATAATTACAGATGATCCTTAGTTCCAACAGTTATAGTAATTATGCTTAAACTCAAATATAATTACTTGCTGCTTGCCAATAAGGATTCTTGTTTATAATCCAAAGATAATTCCTATCCTTTAACGTGGACAATTACAATGACCTTGCTTGCTTGCGGTTCCAGAAATAAATGTCAAAAAATAGCAAAAATAATAGCTTGCTTGTTGTAATATTCAACGTGGGACACTGCAGTGACGTTTTCTTGCAATTGCACTGAAATAATGCTCATGCTGAACATAATCAGTAATACGACGTTCCTGTGTGTGTGTGTGTGTGTGTGTGTGTGTGTGTGTTAAGAGATATCTCGTTCAGGGACAAAAACAAATAACACCTTTGTTTTCGCCTCTAGCTTTTATTATGGCTTAACACACACACACACACACACACACACACACACACACACACACACTACCCCCCATACCCAGTCTACTTTGTGAGGACTTTGTTTTTGAGTGGGCATTTGCCAGTATCTATCAGTCAATTGATCCACAGCAATTTGGCAATATGAGGACCTCCTTTACATCACACTTTCTGGATTTTCTGCACAAAAACTTGCAGAAACGTAAGACATCACTGGCCGTTGTCCTTGTGAACTTCAGGAAGGCCTTTGACCTTGTTGATCACTGCACTGTTATCAACAAGGCTATTGCACTAGGGCTGCCCACCAACCTGGTCTCATGGCTCACTGATTTCTTGAGTGGGCGTCGCCAGGCAGTGAGGTATCAGGGCTTGGTCTCCACATTCCAACACCTCACCTGCGGTGTTCCCCAGGGGACCAAGATGGGACCACTGTGCTTCCTCATCCTGATCAACGACGCTCTATCGGACACTCCTCACAGGTGGAAGTACGTGGATGACTGCACTGTGGGGGTTTCAGTGGACAACACCGCATCAGACTACTCATCGCTACAAGGCACCCTGGACAGGCTACAGGCATGGACTACGGAGAACAAGGTCACCATCAACCACACCAAAACCGTAGTCATGCACATCAATACCGCCACCACTCCAGTGCAAGCCCCAGCAGTCACAGTGGGTGCCCATCCTCTCCAGCTGGTGCAGTCTGCCAAACTCCTGGGTGTAACTATAGACAACAAACTTGACTGGAAGGCCCATGTAAATAACACAGTCAAAGCAGCCACGTACCGTCTCTACATGCTACGACGACTTAGGTCACTTGGGACACCCACGCCAGAGCTGAGGACCATCTACAACGCCTTTATTCTCCCCAAACTAACGTATGCGTCACCAGCCTGGTCGTCATCTCTCAACTCCACCCAACAACGTCAGCTAGAGAAGGTACAGAAAAGGGCCTGCAGAATCATGCTCGGCGCAGAATACTCCGGCTACACCAACGCTCTCTCCACCCTGGAAATGCCATCCCTCAGTGACCTCCACCACCAAGCACTGGAAAGGTTTGCCAGTGGACTACTGCACCACCCTCGTCATCGCCACCTCCTGCCCCCCACCCAACTGGCGCAGTCCGCCACTACAACAAAATTCAGCCCATAAGAGCCCGCACCGATAGATATAAGAACAGCATCATCCCATCTATTGTTAAAATAATAAACAACTCCTGATTTATGTACTGTACAGCCCTGTAAATGTATTCAATGCATATTATATCATTGTGTCTAAATCAAATGTAAGTCTGTATATTTTCAGCCACCGGCTGCAACTCTATTAATAAACCGTTTATTATTATTATTATTATTATTATTATTATTATTATTACACACACACACGTTCACTCTAAAGTTCATTAAGACATTGACAAAGGCGTTCACTGCAGCGTTCATTATGGCGTTCACTCTCACGTTTGCAATCACATTCGTTAACACTCATCTCTCTCTCTCTCTCTATTTATCTTCCTCTCTCCTTTCTCCATCCCTCTCCCACTTCTCTCTCTAATTTCCCCCTTCCTCTCGTATCTCCCTCTCCCTCTTTTTATCTCTCTCTCAAGTGAAAAACGAGAGAAATAAAGAAGGGAAGAGAACTGCTCACGTAGACACAAAGGGAGAAGCTAAGACAATAATAAATTCTCTTGGGTGACAGTGAGACATTAAACCAGCATTGAGACAGGGAGACATTAAACCAGCCTCGAGACAGTGAGACATTAAACCAGCCTTGAAACAGGGAGACATTAAACCAGTCTTGAGACAGTGAGACATTAAACCAGCCTTGAAACAGGGAGACATTAAACCAGCCTTGAGATAGTGAGACATTAAACCAGCCTTGAGACAGTGAGACATTAAACCAGCCTTGAGACAGTGAGACATTAAACCAGCCTTGAAACAGGGAGACATTAAACCAGCCTTGAGATAGTGAGACATTAAACCTAAACAGTCAGTTCAAGTGATGACCTAACTAACACACACTGACCTTAACCACCAAGAACTTGTTAATGAGTTTGACGCAAGCAGACAAGTACAAACAGGCACTAGTCGATCTATTGTTTACCATGATGAGATGAAATATGTATATGGAGCAAGTGACAAGATTACTAGATTACAAGATGTCGTAACCGCTAGACTAAGGTTAGGATGTAAGAACGTCAAGCAGTATACCCCAAGGAAGGCCTGGTCCACTTGACTACACTCATGCTGTAGTCCTCTGGTAAAAACCTTAGCGCAACCCAATGGTATTTTGATTGGTTACCGCATCTACTACCAAGAGGTTAATGACACCAATATAGGTCCTCATTCAGAGCGTTATCCTCCCATAGATGAAGCGGATGTGAACAAAACTAAGTGTACTGTAGGGTGCGGCCACAACTGCTGTACTCACGCGGTAGAGAATAAGTTACCCTCTATGTAGAGAACTAAACAAAATGTATTAGGAATACTTTGTAACATTCAATGCCATAATATCTTGACCACGGTGGTATACAGTAAGTGATACAATTAAAAAAAATAGTAAACTTTAGCAACCCTAACCGAACTTAATCTTACTTAACCTAATCTAACGTAACATAATTTAACCTAACAAAATTTAGTTAAATTAACGTAACATAACCTCCCCCATCCCAGGTAACGTTGAGCTGTTCAATTATCAGGTGAAATAACCTGGGAGGATAATCTTCAGGTGATGCGGTTATTATTATCGAATTTTAAACGAACATTCACAAAAAAAATCTTAACACAGGATAAAAAAAATTACTATGAATTGCCTTAAATAAAAGATTGTTAAGGACTTATGGAAGAAAATAAACTAACCCAGTATGGCCGAGTGTTCGTTGACAAGTTCCTCCTCCTTTACGTGGTCACTCGGTCGTCACTGTAAACGTCAACACTGATCATCTAAGTCTCTAAGAACATGTTTTTGGGTCTTAAATTCACTTTATAGTTAAGAAAATGTAGATTGTTTCAGGTATCTAAAGTAGTCAAGTAAACACAAACGTACACGCACAGAAGCAAAGTCCAACTAGTCTGTATTGGCGTATGAAGGTCGAGCGATTCACGGTTCGAAACACTTGTGGTTCAGGGGCGTCTTGTTGACTCGGTGTGAACAAAGGAGCATCGCGTTGCGTATATCCTGGCTCTGAAGACCTATAGTTAAATGCAGGAGATCAGGAGGGCTTTTGATTTGAATTATTATCACTGGAGGTTCGTGGGCGGGAGTTTGTAATGAGGGCGGGAGGGAGGTCTTAGTTATACTGTAGGCTCGTAATTCAGAAGGTCTCTCGGTTCGAAACTTGTGGTGTGAGGACATGGGTTCGAATCCTGTGGTTTACGAAGATTCCCAATTCATAGCCAATGTTTTGACAAAAATTTCTCTCAATGACGTTTCCTTTCATTTATTTTCACACATTTAGTTGGAGAAAACATTTAGACGTAATGTGAATATTTTCGTAAATAATTAACAGGTGAAAGTGACACCATTACACGACAGTAAACAGATGGAAGAATTTACAGATCATAAATACGGTCATTTACTTTTGTATAGATAAGAATACAACTATAACATACAGTATACGTGTCGTGTACTGTAGAAATTTAATTTTAGATATAAATTTATTGGATAAACGGAAGACTGTAAGAGCAAGAGAGAGTTGTGTGGACACGAAGATATCACGGGAGTGGAGCGATCTTCTTGGTTTCATTGTATTACAAGTGGTCACTGTAATAAGAGGACCTGTCACCACATCCATCACGGACACACACACACATTCATCCAGTAATGTATTCGAGTATTTTTTTACAAAACTTTCAGCTCAATAACCTAAAACTACCTTAGGATAATTTTGGAGATTTACTGCAACTAACTTATAATTATTGTCTCACACAGGTAAGCTGATGGGCCACACCTGGGTCAGTTGTGCCAAGTCTGAGGAGGATCATTGAGTCTGTTAAGGTAAGTAGAGTTGGCAACACTGTGGTAGTGTGGACGTTGGTGTCTGGTCGACGAGAGAGAGAGAGAGAGAGAGAGAGAGAGAGAGAGAGAGAGAGAGCATCTGTCTGGTAGCCTAGACTGGGCAGGTCGGAGACAAAGTTTTAACTAACACTCATGACTTAAACCAAGTTATAAGTTGGTTTAAGTTACTCTCTGGGTTGAGTTACTCCGGCGGAATGTATGTACAAGGTGGATGGACAAAATCTCCCGGACTAAAATGCTCTTGGACAGAATTCCACGCGATACATTCCCGTACTGGACAAAATTAATTACAACATTACGAAATTCCACCACAAATAAGCTTGTTTAATAAAAATCACCAGAATTAACCTAACCTAACTTAACCTAACCTCTGGATAGAATTGACTGGATAAATGAACAGTTTATTATCTTATTGGACAAAATTTAGTATTGGACAAATCCCAAAGAAATAATTTACCAACAGCTAACACTCACTCACTCACTCAGACTCACTCAGACTCACTCACTCAGACTCACTCACTCTGACTCACTCCCTAACACTCACTCACTCACTCACTCTGACTCACTCCCTAACACTCACTCACTCTGACTCACTCACTCACTCACTCTGACTCACTCACTTACTCACTCACTCTGACTCACTCACTTACTCACTCACTCTGACTCACTCACTCTGACTCACTCACTCACTCACTCTGACTCACTCCCTAACACTCACTCACTCACTCATTCACTGACACTCGTTCACTCAGGCTCACTCACTCACTCACTCACTCAGACTCACTCACTCTGACTCACTCACTCACTCTGACTCACTCACTCAGACTCACTGACTCCAACACTGACTCCAACACCGATTCACTGCCGGATCAATAATACAATAAACCTCCCCAAACTTACACACAACACTGGACGGCCAACACCAAATTCTTTTTTATCCATAAGGTAAAAATACACCGAAGACTTAGTGACATTATAGAATATCTCATACAATACAAAGTTTACCTGTGTGTGTGTGTGTATGTGTGTGTGTAGGTGACATTTGATAATTACATTTTCTGCTTTTGTTTGTTTCGTCACCAATTTAAGTGAGAGGAGGGATTGACTTTTGGATCGAAATGTCACAGTAATTTTAATTTTGGGAGAATTTTATTTAATTGTATATTAGGCGTTTAGTACTTGTGTGTGTGTGTGTGTGTGTGTGTGTGTGTGTGTGTGTGTGTGTGTGTGTGTGTGTACGATATATGAATATTTTTTCAAGGGATGCATAATTTCTCAACAGAGTGTATTTAAACCTAGATCAAATACCACTTTAAACCTGGATCAAACACCATTTTAAACCTGGATCAAATAACGCACCTTAACCACACCACACTGTACCGCCATTCAGTAAAGTTATAGACCAGAATTTGTTGAATTTCTAAACCAACAAAAGATTAAAAAAAATTAATATAGCTTTTGTGTTCTTATCCCCTTGAGTACGATGATTTAACCCTTGAGTACGATGATTTAACCCTTGAGTACGATGATTTAACCCTTGAGTACGATGATTTATCCCCTTGAGTATGATGATTTAACCCTTGAGTATGATGATTTAACCCTTGAGTACGATGATTTAACCCTTGAGTACGATGATTTATCCCCTTGAGTACGATGATTTAACCCCTTGAGTACGATGATTTATCCCCTTGAGTATGATGATTTAACCCTTGAGTATGATGATTTAACCCTTGAGTACGATGATTTAACCCTTGAGTACGATGATTTAACCCTTGAGTACGATGATCCTTAGTATGATGATTTAACCCTGAGTACGATGATTTAACCTTGAGTACGATGATTTAACCCTTGAGTACGATGATTTATCCTTGAGTATGATGATGATTTAACCCCTTGAGTATGATGATTTAACCTTGAGTGATGATGAGTACGATGATTTATCCCTTGAGTATGATGATTTAACCCTTGAGTATGATGATTTAACCCTTGAGTACGATGATTTAACCCTTGAGTACGATGATTTAACCCTTGAGTACGAAGATTTAACCCTTGAGTACGATGATTTATCCATTGAGTACGATGATTTAACCCTTGAGTACGATGATTTAACCCTTGAGTACGATGATTTATCCCTTGAGTACGATGATTTAACCCTTGAGTACGAAGATTTAACCCTTGAGTACGATGATTTAACCCTTGAGTACGATGATTTATCCCTTGAGTACGATGATTTAACCCTTGAGTACGAAGATTTAACCCTTGAGTACGATGATTTATCCTTTGAGTACGATGATTTAACCCTTGAGTACGATGATTTATCCCTTGAGTACGGTGATTTAACCCTGAGTACAATGATTTAACCCTTGAGTACGATGATTTAACCCCTTGAGTACGATGATTTAACCCCTTGAGTACGATGATTTAACCCCTTGAGTACGATGATTTAACCCCTTGAGTACGATGATTTAACCCTTGAGTACGATGATTTAACCCTTGAGTACGATGATTTAACCTTGAGTACGATGATTTAACCTTGAGTACGAAGATTTAACCCTTGAGTACAGCCAACATACAAACATACAGCGGGGGAGACGGTGAAGGAGAGGGGGAGGGAGAGGGAGGGGGGGGTGAGGGGGAGGTGGGGGAAGGAGGTGAAAGGGAGGTGGAGGGGGGGGGGTAGGAGGGAGGTGGGGGGGTGAGGGGACGGGAGGGGAGGGAGGTGAGGGGTGGGGTGGAGGCGGGGGGGGGTAGGGAGAGGCGGGGGAGGAGAGGTGGAGAAAGGTAAGGGTGAGGGGGTAGGCGTAAAGGGAGGGGCAGTAAGGTGAGGGGCAGTAAAGGGGGTGACCTTATATGACGTGTGGGTGAATAAGGCGAAAGAGCGTAATATATAAAAAATAAAGACACGTATAAACAAGATCACATCCCCTCAACCCCTCACACGTCACCCAATAACCCTCAACCCTCACACGTCACCCAATAACCCCCTTAACCTCACCTGCTTTCACCCACTTCACCCAACCACCATCCATCAACCATCTTTATCCCCATTGAGTCATTAGGATAAAGACTGTAATTACTCTCACCATGTAGTTTAAGAGGACATGAGATGAAAAAAAAAAAAAAATAATAATAATAATAATAATAATATCCAAACTATAATGCAGCGCTCCCTTGTGTGTAGGGTGAGGGGTAAGAGGAGGTGGTAGGGGAGGGAATATGTACATAAATAGCTTATATGTTTAAGAGTCCTGTAACATCCTTCCTCCCACAACACATGGTCAAAGAGTCTGTACGGCTGTGGTATGACGTAGCGTATTTACTTTCTGTTGTTATATAATAGTTTCCGTAGCTGAGTCTTCATGAAAAGAAATCGTTTATTTTACAAGGTTGCTGCAGAGGGTTACACCTCCCCGACCCTCCATCTTAACCCTTCCCCACCTACCCACCCACCTTACCTCCCCTCCCCTACCCTCCCACGCCACCTCCCTCTCCCCTCCCCACCTCCCACCCTCCCTCCCACCTCCCCCCATCCCTCCTACCTCCCCACACTCCCTCCCACCTCCCCTCTCCACCTCCTCCCCAACCCTCCCCTCCATACTCCCTCCTCCTTCCCTCCCCTACCTTCCCTACCTCCCACCCTCTCACCTTACCATCCCTACCTCCCCCTCCTTACCTCCCCCACCCCCCTCCCTTACCTCCCTCTCCCTTTCTCCCCCTTCCTCCTTTCCTCCCCTACCCTCCCTTCTTACCTTCCCTTCCCTCCCTCTTCCCCACCCTTCTACTCCTCCCCTACTCCCTCCTCCACCTCCCTCCCACCTCCCCCCCTCCCTCCTTACCTCCCATTCCTCCTTTCCTCCCCCACCTCCCACCTTACCATCCCTCCCTCCCCCTCCCTCCATACCTCTACTCCTCCCCCCTCCTCCCTCCTTACCTCCATTCCTCCTTTCCTCCCCTATCCTCCCTCCTTGTAGAGAAAGGAGGGTGAAAGAAGATTAGAGGTGGGAAGAAGTTATAGTTCGGAAATTGAAGAAATTTAGAGGAGGTAGAGAGGAGGGCTGAGCGCCCAGCTGCTAATAGTGTGTTAGGTTTGTGTCATGGGTTATTATTGTCTGTCGAAACAGGCGCTAGACATCCTACCCTGTCCCATATATGGGTGTTTAGGGCCTTTATTTCATATCCGCCGACCCTACTGGCGAATGCTGGTCTGTAAGTCGTCTATTGCCTGGCTGTATAGATCAGGGGTGGTAATGGACCTTGAGAATTTGGTAATCTTTTGGGGGAACCATATGAATGGTTGTTGTCTTATCTGGTGAAGTCTTTGAAGGAGTTCTGTTTGATTGCAATCGACCACAGATTCTGCTGGCCAGTGTGCAGCTGTTGATGGGTTTTATTATCAGGTCTCTATGTATCTCGGCTGTAGTTTGGAGAAGTACTTCTCACCTGTGACGAATTCTAGGCTTACTCTTGGACCACCTGTAATTTTATATTTGAGTGGTGCTCATAGTATGAAGAGGTACTGCTGGGTAAAGTACATCGGTATGATAAATGATGTCACCAGGCGGAGTTTTATTTTCTCAGGAAGCATTTTAAAGTGTGTACTGGTGTGAAATGTAATGAACATAATAGTAGTTATTTTGATGAATGCCAACTATTTTTAAAGTGTGACTGGATGCAATATGTTTTGGGTTAAGTAATAAATTAGTTGAGTCATGATTGATGTTTCACCCTTCCTCCCACTCTCGATTTGGTCAATGAGAAACCCAACCCAATGCCTGGCTTGTTCTGCCAGCTACCTAAACCAGGGGTCTGGTGGCAGCGACCTGAAAATTAAGAGTAGATTTAAGTTACCCCCTTAGGATTAGGCGTTACTTACCTCCCACCCCCCTCCTTACCTCCTACCCCTCTCCCAATCCATCCCCCATCTTACCTCCCACCCCACCTACCTCCCCTACCCCCATACCTCCCTACCCCACCCAACCTCCCCCCACCCACCTCCCCCACCCCACCTTACCTACCCCACCCCCCACCCCCCTCCCCACCCCCACCTACCTCCCCCACCCACATACACTCCCCTACCCCCACCCCATATCCCCCTACCCCACCTACCCACACCCCATCTTACCTCCCCTACCCCCTTACCTCCCCCACCCCCACCATACCTCCCCTACCCCCCCTAACCTCCCCCCTACCCCACACACTCCTCCACCCCCACCCCACCTCCCTACCCCCACCTTACCTCCCTCTACCCCACCTCACCTCCCCTACCCCCCCACCTTACCTCCTCTACCCCCTCCCCCACCCCCCACCTTACCTCCCCCTACCCCCACCTTACCTCCCCTACCCCCCACCTTACCTCCCTACCCCTACCTAACCTCCCTACCCCCATCTTACCTCCCCTACCCCCTTACCTCCTCTACCCCCCCACCTCCCCTACCCCCCCACCTAACCTCCCCTACCCCATCTTACCTCCCCCCCCACCCCTTACCTCCCCTACCTCCCACTTTACGTCCCCTTCCCTGCTAACCCCCCACAACAAAGTTCAAGCCGCCATAACTCTGGATTACCATAACCTAAGACGTTGATTATTGAACTCGTGTGAGGTCTTGTTAATGTAACCACACACCAAATTTTGTAAAATCCTTGATTATTTGTTCAGGTTATGGTACTGACAACTTCTGGACCAACGGACTGACGGACGGGGGGACGTACAGTCGAACAGGAAAAGCACTGCGTATAATTGTTATTCTACTGAAAAGATTATACATGCATATTGTTTGTGTTAAAAGTCATATTAACTGAAGTTAGGTTTGGTTAGGTTAAGAATAAGTTAGGATAGATCAAGTTAGGTTAGGTTATGAGTTAGGTTAGGTCAAGTTAAGTACCATGTCACAAGGGGCAGCGAGATGGAGGGAGAGGGATGGTTGTTCCTTTAAAAAGACTCTCTCATCAGAGAGCCAGGGGGCACACCTCGCCTCTATCCGGCCCTTATGGTCATCTCAAGCCGAAGTTTCACCATGCAATTCTGCGAGGGGGAGCCGGACGACCTGACCTGGGATATTACCCGACAGGTCGCCCCCTGACGTGGGATAACACCCGTAATAACACCAACCTTCAGGTAAGATAACACTGCTTAACTTCCCTGACTGAGCGTGGAGAGTTGAGTTTAATCTGTGTGTGTGTGTGTGTGTGTGTGTGTGTGTGTGTGTGTGTATGTGTGTGTGTGTGTGTGTGTGTGTGTGTAAGTCTGTGTGTGTGTGTGTGTGTGTGTGTGTGTGTGCGTGTAAGTCTGTGTGTGTGTGTGTGTGTGTGTGTGTGTGTGTGTGTGTGTGTGTGTGTGACGGGGATTTCTTCAGTGTTGTGAGTCATTCTCTGTGTCTCATTCTTTATCTCTCTCATTTTCTACCTTTCTTTCATTTCTCTTCCTCATTTTCTCTCTCTCACTTCTCTCACCCTCTGTCTCTACAGCTCCTTCTTACACTCAAGTATCTCTCTCTCTCTCTCTCTCTCTCTCCCCTCTCTAAGCACCAGGGTTAACAAGAGATAACATCCACGATTAAGATAATCCAGTAACTTATCCAGATTGTGCTGACAGTGACAAGGCTGACCGTGACCAAGGCTGACCGTGACCAAGGCTGACAGTGACCAAGGCTGACAGTGACCAAGGCTGACCGTGACCAAGGCTGACCGTGACCAAGGCAGACTGACCAAGGCTGACAGTGACCAAGGCTGACCGTGACCAAGGCTGACAGTGACCAAGGCTGACCAGCCACCGTGACCAAGGCTGGCAGTGACCAAGGCTGACAGTGACCAAGGCTGAGTGACCAATGTGACTAAGGCTGGCAGTGACCAAGGCTGACAGTGACCAAGGCTGGCAGTGACCAAGGCTGACAGTGACCAAGGCTGACAGTGACCAAGGCTGACAGTGACCAAGGCTGGCAGTGACAAGGCTGACAGTGACCAAGGCTGGCAGACCAATGCTGACAGTGACAAGGCTGGGACAGTGACCAGGCTGGCAGTGACCAAGGCTGACAGTGACCAAGGCTGACAGGTGACCAAGGCTGACAGTGACCAAGGCTGACAGTGACCAAGGCTGGCAGTGACCAAGGCTGACCAAGGCTGACAGTGACCAAGGCTGACAGTGACCAAGGCTGACAGTGACCAAGGCTGACAGTGACCAAGGCTGACAGTGACCAAGGCTGGATAAGACCAAGGCTGACAGTGACCAAGGCTGACAGTGACCAAGGCTGACAGTGACCAAGGCTGACAGTGACCAAGGCTGACAGTGACCAAGGCTGGCAGTGACCAAGGCTGACAGTGACCAAGGCTGACCGTGACCAAGGCTGACAGGACAAGGCTGACAGTGACCAAGGCTGACTGGGACCAAGGCTGACAGTGACCAAGGCTGACCGTGACCAAGGCTGACAGTGACCAAGGCTGACAGTGACCAAGGCTGACAGTGACCAAGGCTGACAGCACTACTGACAGTGACCAAGGCTGGTGAGACTAAGGCTGACAGTGACCAAGGCTGACAGTGACCAAGGCTGACCGTGACCAAGGCTGACAGTGACCAAGGCTGACAGTGACCAAGGCTGACAGTGACACTGACAGTGACCAAGGCTGACACTCAAACGATATGTTATCTTAGGTGAGGCGACATAACCTACCTTAATCTGTTATCAAAGCACTAGAGATAACATAAAGATAACAACTGTATTAACATAGTGGTTAGTCTGGTATAATAGTGATTTATTCTGTTATCAAGATCACTAACGATAAACATAGAGATAACACATAACGCGATGCTACTCTGTTATTAAGTTCACTAAAGATAACTCAGATAGCAAATAACACCATGCTACTCTGTTATCAAGATCACTAGAGATAACACGGTATAATAATCAACACTACGTCACACTGTTAATAAGGGCACCAATGATAACACGAGATGACAGCTGTAATAACACCCAGCTGAGAAGATAACATCCGGCCATGGCTAAGATAACAAGAGCCAGGAGGAGTGAGGGGTGTGAGGGTGTGAGGGAGTGAGGGAGTGAGGGAGTGAGGGAGTGAGGGAGTGAGGGAGAGGGAGGGTGAGAGGAGGTGGAAGTGAGGAGAGTGGGGAGGGAAGGGTGAGGGAGTGAGGGGAGTGAGGGGAGAAGTGAGAGTGAGGGGTGTGAGGGAGTGAGGGAGTGAGGGGAGGGGTGGAGGGAGTGAGAGGAACATTAATTTGTTACTCGTCAGTGCTGAACCATAACGATTTATCTCTGTACATATGATACTGCTCTCTCTCTCTCTCTCTCTCTCTCTCTCTCTCTCTTCAGCACACCTAACACTGGATAACTTCACCAACCAGACTACAAGACCCAATGCTGAGGACATATTGCAGTGAATTTGTCAACCTGCTCATGCAATACCCCCTTCTCTCTCTCTCTCTCTCTCTCTCTCTCTCTCTCTCTCACATCTATTTTATCCCTGTCTCAGATTCATCTCTTCATCATCATCATCATCATCATCATCATCATCATCATCATCATCATCACCATCATCATCACCCATCATCATCATCATCATCATCATCACCATCATCATCATCATCACCATCATCATCATCATCATCATCATCCATCATCATCATCATCATCATCATCATCACCTACAGTCAATCAGGTTACTTTTTCAGTGAATATGAGTCGAGGAGGGGAGGATGTGGAGGGAGGGAGGAGGTCAGTGGAGGGGAGGGGAGGGAGGAGGTGTCGCGTGGAGGAGGGGAGGGAGGAGGTTATGGGAGGGGGAGGGAGGGAGGAGTCGTGGAGGGAGGGAGGGAGGAGGCCGTGGAGGGAGGGAGGGAGGAGGCCGGAGGGAGGGAGGAGAGGCCGTGGAAGGAGGGCTGGAGGAGGGCTGGAGGGAGGAGGTCAAGCAGACACTCCCTGTTAGTACCGGGGCGGAGTGAAAAGCTGAGGCAAAAGTTAGTGTCACTGTGAGACGCCGGAGTAAATCACTTTGAAATAGTAGTTTAGGGAGTCACCCAGCATTGTAATGAAGGAGGGCTGGGTGCTGGGTGCTGGGGCTGGGTGCTAGGGGCTGGGTGCTAGGAGGTGGTGCTAGGAGGTGGGTGCTAGGGGCTGGGTGCTAGGAGGTGGGTACTAGGGGCTGGGTGTTGAGGGTGCTAGTGGCTGGATGTTAGGGGGCCTGGTGCTGAGGTGGGTGCTAGGGGCTGTGCTAGGAGTTGGATGTTAGGGCTGGGTGCTAGGGGCTGGGTGCTAGGGGCTGGGTGCTAGGGGCTGGGTGCGGAGGGTGCTAGGGCTGGGTGCCAGGGAGTTGGATGTTAGGGTGCTAGGGGCTGGGTACTAGGGCTGTGCTAGGGCTGGGTGCTAGGGGCTGCTTGAGGTGGGTGCTAGGGGCTGGATAGGGGCTGGGTGCTAGGGCTGGGTGCTAGGAGGTGGGTTAGCTGGGTGCTAGGGCTGGGGCTGGGTGCTAGGGTCTGGGGGCTGGGTGCTAGGGGCTGGGGGCTGGGTGTGGGGCTGGGTGGTAAGCGGTGGGTACTAAGAGCTTGTTGGGTGGTAAGACTGACTGGGTGCCTTGGGGTTAGAACTTTCTCTCTCTCTCTCTCTCTCTCTCTCTCTCTCTGCCTACTTCCTATTTCCTTCGATTTTCTTTTCTTTCCTTATTGCTTTTATTTGTTCCTTCTTTCTTTCTATATTTTTTTTCTCTCTTCTTATGTCGTTTTTTCACCCTCCATCCCTATATTACACACACACACACACACACACACACACACACACACACACACACACAATACCACACACACACACACATACACTCAAAATTTCACGAGTATTAAAATTCGCGTTGGCTAACATTACCTTCCACGAAAATTTCATTGACAAAATTCCTGCACCAAGTTCGTTCCCGCAATCAAATATTACAAATTACTTCACTTCTCGATATTTACGGCGTTTTTCTTTACTTCTTCTGCTTCTCCGTTCATCGATCGAAAAGTTAGTTAGAGAAATTGTTGCTGAGTTTATGATAGAAAGTGAAAAATCAGCTGGAATGTAAAATGTGTCGTGTGAATGTTGTTAATTTTTAATGAGTGATGGTTTGAAATTATTATTTATTTGTATGAATTACCTGAAGATTAGTCACCCCAAGTTTATTTCACCTGATGATTAAACACCGTAATGTTGCTAATCTAGTTAAATTAACCTAGCCTAATCTAACCAAATGTATCCTAATTCAACCGAACCTAACCCGCCCTAACCTAACCTAACCTAACCTAACCTAACCTAATCTAATCAAATTGAACCAAAATTAACCTAATTTACAAAAAAGTTAATCAAACTAAACCTAACCTAACCTAACCCAACCTAACCCAACCTAGTCTAACCTAACCTAACCCAACCCAACCTAACCCAACCTAACCTAACCTAATCTAACCTAACCTAACCTAACGCCTTCGGGTATGCGTTAGGGTGCTTAATCTGCAGGTGAATTATGCTGGGGTGTGCAATCTTCATATGATCCTTTATCCCATTGTTTTTATTTACATATTACGCATATAATTCAGTTAACCTGTTAAAAAGAGTTAATTAAATTGCATATTAAATACAACTATATCACGTACACCTGTTAATTAATTACACAGTACGTATACGTATTTCTGCTCCACTTACACACCTGAGCCGAAACACATTTAAACCACAACATACTTGAACCACAACACACCTGCACCACTACACATCTGCACCATTACACACCTAAACCACAACAAATCTGTATCACAGCACATTTAAGTCACAACACACGTGCACCACTACACACCTGCCACCACACACACACCTGCACCACCACCACCACACACCTGCAATACCACTACACACCTGCACCATCACTACACACCTGCACCATCACCACACACCTGCACCACAACACACCTGCACCACCACACCCACACACCTGCACACACACCTACACCACACACTGGCACCACACACCTGCCCACCACACACCTGACCACCTGACCACCACACCACAGCACACACACCTGACACAAATACCTGCACCACACACACCTCAGCACCACACACACCTGCAACACACACACTACACACACACCTGCACCAACCTGCACCACCACACACCTGCGCCACACACCCATAACGACACCTGCACCACCACACACCTGTGCCACACACCTGCACCACTGCACACCTGCACCACCACACACCTTACCACCACACCTGCACCACAAGATACTCTCAACTACACACCTACAGCACCACACATACCACAACACACCTACACAAATCTCACCACAGGAGCCACGACAACACAACATGAGAGGATTATAATCATGTGTGTGTGTGTGTGTGTGTGTGTGTGTGTGTGTGTGTGTGTGTGTGTGTGTATGTGTGTGTGTGTGTGTGTGTGTGTGTTCTAGCTTGAATTTTTAACTTCACGCTTGAAAATTTCATCCGTCACGCTTTAAAATTCAGAAAATGAGTAAAATCTGTAAAAAGAAAAAAATTTATTGAGTTTGACAGATTAATTGATGATACCCTGAAAAAACGATATAGTAATTTATAAGTTTTGTGTTGTGAACCTAACCTAACCTAACCATCGCCTAGCACTAACCTAACCTAGTGTAGTTTTTACTGCTAGTGTGTGGGGGCCTAAACAGGTAATTAGCGGTCCGTCACGACAAATTCGGTTCTCGATATTGTTGTCCTCCCCCGACAACATCATACAAAACACGTGACCTTACATGGTGACTCGAGCGGTAATAGTTTAAAATAAGGTCAATATACATAGAGATTTAAATAGCTATATAGTGATTGATTCATATATACATCTATTCATATATATCTTTATATATATCATGTCAGGAGGATATATATACAGTATATTTTTAACAGGTGACACTTGTTAGATTGAGCCTTTAAACTCGTTAGCCAATTACTCGTTTGGTTGATATGGTTGGTGAGCTGAAAAAGTTGTTTACAACGAACAAAAAAATAATTCTCAAAATACATGATTTATTTTTTCTATCGAGATGCTTGATTTATTTTCTTTACGTATTTTTCTCTTCTGACTGTCTTTCTCTTTATCTCTTTCTCTTTATCTCTTTCTCTCCATTACACTCTCTCTGTCTCTGCCATTTCCCTTTTTTATCACTTCTCTCTCTCTCTCTCTCTTTCAAGTTCCTATCCCTGTCTTTTTCTGTCTATTTTACCTCATTTTCTTCTTCCTGTTATCTCTCTCCTCTCTCACCCTCTCTCTTTCCCTCTCAACCTCCAATCCTTCCTGCACTACTCTCTCTCTCTCTCTCTCTCCTCTGACTATCTCCCTACTCTCACTCCCTCCACTCATGCTCTCCCCTTCAACCTCATGCGCTCTGTCCCTCTCTCCCTCCCACTCACTCACCCCTCTCACTCCCTCATTCTTTCACACACTCTCCCTCTCTCTCTGGACTCACGGTGTTACTACCATGGACAAGCAGTGGCGACAGACTTGGGTAGTGTGTGTGTGTACAAGGTCTCAGGGGTGCGTTCACACATCAGGATTCAGGTGGCCGAGTTCAGAGTCCCGCATATAAATAAGAGCTAAAGGAGAGAGAGAGAGAGAGAGAGAGAGAGAGAGAGAGAGAGAGAGACCATAACAAAATGCAGAATAATCTGTTACACTACAAAATCTCGTTGATAAATGAAAACAAACGCACAACTCTAACACGAACTGACAACGATGAAATTGGTTTTTCAGCCACTCAATCCAACCTGCCCTGACCCTACCCTGACCTAGCTTTGACCTTTGTAATGGTACCTACATGACCTCTCTCTCTCTGATTTCGCTTGTATGATATCACCTACCATCATAATATAACGTGACCTCCTCTCTCTCTCTGATTTGACCTGTATGACGTCACCTAACTCTCCATGACCTAACGTGACCTATCATGACCTGACCTGACCTACATTGAGAACTTTCATTAAGAATAGATAACAGAGCCGAGACATGCAGACTTATATAGAGAGACACAAAGGTAAACAAACAGACATACAGACAGATAAGTAGACTAACAGACACACTGACACAGGCAGACATGCAGACAGGTAAACAGATAGAAAAATAAAGACGAAAAAGCAAACAGACAGGTAGATGAACAGACAAACAAGCAGACAGACATACAGACATATAGGCATAAGCCATACATAGATGCAAAATCAGACATACAGAGGAGCGGTGGGAGGTGTGTGTGTGTGTGTGTGTGTGTGTGTGTGTGTGTGTGTGTGTGTGTGTGTGTGTGGAGCGTCTGACAGGTATGGCAGGGAGTGGTCAACACAGACTAATTATTAATCAAGCTTGATACAGGTAACCCTTGACCCTCTGACCCTTGAGCCTTGAGCTTCACCTCCTGAGCCTTGACCATTGATTTTCTGCGTGTGTCTGTATAAAGGGATAAAGGGAGGGGAGAAGGGAAAGGAATGAAGGGTGAGAGATGGAAGGGGAGGGAAGGATAGGGGAGAAGAGGGGAGGGAGAGGAGGGAAGGAGAGGAAGGAGAGGGGAGAAGAGGGGAGAAGAGGAAAAAGAGAGGCGATGGAGAGGGGACAACAGGGGAGAAGAGGTAGAGAGAAGGGAGGGAAGGAGAATGGAAGAAGCATATAGTGAAAGGAAAGATAAAGAAGTAGAAGGTAAAAGGGCGAGAAAGAAGGAAAGAGGAGGAAGAACAGGAGGAGGAAGAGGGAGGAGAAGAGAGAGAGAGAGAGAGAGAGAGAGAGAGAGAGAGAGAGAGAGAGAGAGAGAGAGAGAGAGAGAGAGAGAGAGAGAGAGATGGATAGAAGGAAATGACTGAAATGGGTAATAGGTAGAGAAAGGGAAAGGAGAGAATGAATAGGGATGAAAGAGGGAAAGAAGGGGGTAAGAAGTAGGATGAGCAGAAAGAGAATGAGGAGGGGAAGGAGGGGGAGGGGCGTGAGGGGAGATATGGGTGAGGGAAGGGGAGGAGGTAAGTGCTGCCTTAAAATTACACCACCTAAATGAGTTTGAGAAGAAAAGATACGGGCGAGTGTAATGAGAGACGGAAGTGTGAGAGTTGAGGAAAGTATGTGTGTGTGGGATAGTGACACACACACACACACACACACACACACACACACACACACAGACAGACAGAAACGAGAAACATTACATCAACTAGTGTGGACGGTCGTGTCTATGTAAATATCTGCCGCCTACCAGTGAGAATTCTCCCCAAAGTTTCTACGATTCAAAATAAGCACCCAACCTGTCGTCTTGGACTTGGTTCTGTAACGGACTGTAGTCATAGGGCTGAAATACAACAGGTCGTTATGTCATGCAGCGAAAATACAGCAGGTCGTTATGTCAAGCTGCTGAGAAACCGCTGCTGTTTCTGCCATACACTACAATCAGACGCGTTATTGGTGCTGCCGTTCTCTCTGCTACTCTGTGTGTGTGTGTGTGTGTGTGTGTGTGTGTGTGTGTGTGTGTGTGTGTGTGTGTGTGTGTGTGTAGAGACCCCGCAATCTTCTTCTTCTTCTTCTTCTTCTTCTTCTTCGTCAATTTTTTTCATTATTTTTTTTCCTCTTTCGTCGTCTTCTTCTATAACCTCTCCTTTCTTTTCCTTCTCATTATTCTTTCTCCTGTTTCCTCTTCCTTTATTGTACTTCTTATTTTCCTTCTTGTCTTCCTCTTCCTTCTCACATTCTTTCTTTTTTCTGTTTTCTCTTCTTTTTCTTCTGTTTTCTTCTCTTATTGCTTTTTCATTCTCTTCCTGGGGTGGAGATGGGAGGGAGAGGGATGGAGAGGTGGAGGAAGTGGAGGAGAAGGGAGGGAAGTGGAGGGAAGGGGAGGGAAGGGAGGGGGAGGGAGGTGGAGGGATGTGGGAGGGAAGGGAGGGAGAAGGGAGGGGTGCGGAGGGATGGGAGAGGTGGAGGGAGGCGGAGGGAAGGAGGGAGAAGGGAGGGAGGCGGGAGGATGCAGGGGAAGTGGAGGGAGAAGTGGAGGGAGGCGGAGGGAAGGAAGGGAGGGAGGGGAGGGAAGGAAGGGAAGAAGGAGAAGAAGTGGAGGGAGGCGGAGGGGAGAAGGGAGGGAAGTGGGAGGGAGGTGGAGGATGTGGAGGGAAGTGGAGGGAGAAGTGGAGGAGGCGGAGGAGGGAGAGAAGTGGAGGGAGTGGAGGGAGGCGGAGGGATGTGCAGGGAGGGAGGGAGAAGTGGAGGGAAGTGGAGGAGGTGGAGGGATGGGAGAGAAGTGGAGGGAAGGGAGGGAGGCGGAGGAGGTGGAGGGGGTGGGAGGGAGAAGGGAGGGGGGGAGGGGGAGGAAGGAGGGAAGTGGGGAGGTGGGAAGGAAGGGGAAGAAGGAGGAAGAAGGGAGGGAGGCGGAGGGAGAAGGGAGGGGTGGGGAGGGAGGTGGAGGGAGAGGAAGTGGAGGGAGAAGTGGAGGAGAGGGAGGAGAAGTGGAGGGAAGGGAGGGAAGTGGAGGGAGGGAGGGATGGGAGGGAAGTGGAGGGAGGGGGAGGGAGGTGAGGATGGGAGAGAAGTGAGGGAAGTGGAGGAGGTGGAGGGAGAGGGAAGTGGAGGGAGAAGTGGAGGAGGCGGAGGGAGAAGGAGGGAAGGGAGGGAGGGGAAGGAAGGGGAAGAAGGAGAAGAAGGGAGGGAGGTGGAGGGAGAAGGGAGGGAGGGAGGTGGGAAGGAAGGGAAGAAGGAGGAAGAAGTGGAAGGAGGGGAGGGAGAAGGGAGGGAAGTGGAGGGAGGAGGGAGAAGGGAGGGAAGTGGAGGGAGAAGTGGAGGGAAGTGGAGGGAAGTGGAGGGAAGGGAGGGAGAAGGGGAAAGGGAGGGAGGGGGGAGGGAAGGAGGAAGGAGGAAAGTGGAGGGAGGAAGGAAGGGAGGGAGGTGGAAGGAAGGAAGAAGGAGGAAGAAGTGGAGGGAGGTGGAGGGAGGGAAGTGGGAGGGAAGTGGAGGGTGGAAGGAAGGGGAAGAAGGAGAAGAAGGGAAGGAGGAGGAGGGAGAAGTGGAGGGAAGTGGGAGGGGAGGCGGAGGAGAAGTGGAGGGAAGTGGAGGGAGAAGGGAGGGAAGGTGGAGAGAGGGAGAGAAGTGGAGGGGTGGAGGGAGGGAGGAAGGGAAGAAGGAAGAAGGGAGGAGGCGGAGGGAGAAGGGAGGGAAATGGAGGGAGAAGTGAGGGAGGAGGAGGAGAAATGGAGGGAAGTGGAGGGGAGGTGGAGGGAGAAGTGGAGGAGAAGGGAGGGAGGTGGAGGGAGAAGGGAGGGAGGTGGAGGGAGAAGGGAGGAAGTGAAGGGAGGTGGAGGGAAGGGGAAGAAGGAGGAAGAAGTGAGGGAGGCGGAGGGAGAAGGGAGGGAAGTGAGGGAGAAGTGGAGGGAGGCGGAGGGAGAAGTGGGAGGGAAGTGGAGGGAGGTGGGAAGGGGAAGAAGGAGGAAGTGGAGGGAGGCGGGAGGGAGAATGGAGGGAGGCGGAGGGAGAAGTGGAGGGAGGTGGAGGAAGGGGGGGAGGGAGAGTGGAGGGAAGGGAGGAGGTGGAGGAAGAGTAACACGCAACCTATGTTCACGATAGTTGGGGATGCTGCCTGCCCTGCCTCCCTCCCCACGCTACTATCCACGCCCTCCACGCCGTCCACGCCCCCACCACGCCTCTCCGCCTCCACGCCCCTACGTTCCACGCCCCCACGCCTCCACGTCACCAACCCAAATACAACAGCCGAGATGAATGACAGCCGAGATGAATGACAGCCGAGATGAATGACAGCCGAGATAAGGACAGCCGAGATGAATGACAGCCGAGATGAATGACAGCTGAGATGAATGACAGCGAGATGAATGACAGCGAGATGAATGACAGCCGAGGAGAGCGACATCAGGTCCGGCTTTATCCTTATACCCGAGAGATAAAGAATGGCGGTGTGGAGGATGCAAGTGAGAGGGAGGGAGAGAGGTGAGAGAGAGAGAGAGGGAGAGGTGAGAGAGAGAGAGGTGGAGAGAGAGAGAGAGAGAGAGAGAGAGAGAGGTGAAAAGAGAGAGAGA
>NW_024747093.1:0-1597 GCF_018991925.1 Homarus americanus
TGACCCGTGTAGGTGCGCGTGATCCAGGTATGCTGATAACCAAAAGGAAAAAAACACGAAGTTCCCAAGCGCTTTCGTGTAATTCACATCTTCAGGGGTGAATACAAACAGAGTAAGTTCAGAACAATATATATATATATATATATATATATATATATATATATATATATATATATATATATATATATATATATACACAGAGAGGTGAGATCATGTCCACAGAGGTCAGGTATAGGTAATGACCTACTAATCTTCACAAAAAGCACTGCAGCGGTCGGTAGTAGGGTAGAGGGAGACTGACCAAACGTTCTCACCTGGTTACAAATCTTCTTAATTACAAAATTGTCCAATTTGTACATACCATTACTCAAATTCATGTTAACGGATTCGGTGTTTAATGAGACTAGATTCTATAATGTTCCTACTGTCAATTGAATTACAAGGTAATATTGAGGCATTATCAGTCAATGCAATGTTTATTATCCCTCAGATGAACAAACAAAGCATTGGATTCCTGGCCTGTCCTATCACTGTATTTATGTTGTTTAAGTCTAGTTACAAGATCTTTACATGTCTGGCCTAAGTAAAACATATTACAATCCTTTCAAATGACTATATAAATGCAGCCATTTGTATTGTTGAGGGAGTTCTTGATTAACATTTGTTTAACAGTGCATGGGTTTTAAATGCCACATTGAAATAAGAACATAAGAAAATAAGGAGTCTGCAATAGGCCGGTTGGCCTGTGCATGGCAGCTCCTGTCGAGAGTTACTACCACTCTCTATCATCCATGAATCTATCTAGCCTCCTTTTGAAACTTTCCAGAGTTCGCACTTACTACAAAGTTGCAAAGCTTGTTCCACTCGTCCACCACCCTTTTGTGAACCAGTTTCTTCCTATCTCCTCCTAAAGCTAAACTTATCCAACTTGAATCCGTTGCTCGAGTCTATCCTGCTCGGATATTATAGAACTTTATCTATATCCTTTATTGATTCCTTTCACCTTAAATACTTCTATCATATCTCCCCGCACTCTTCGTCTTTCTAGGGAATGCAAGTTAAGTTTCTTTAACCTATCCTGATATGGAAGGTTTCCAAGTCCCGGAATGATTTTGTCATTCTTCGCTGCACCGACTCTAGTGAATTTATATCCATTCTATGGGGCACCAGAACTGAACCGCATAATCGAGTGCGGCCTAACTAGCGCAAAGATATAGTTGCAATAAGACCTCTGCACTCTTGTTACTTACACTTCTAGGTTTTTTAGTTGTAAGGGAATTTGAGAAAATTTTGTGAAATTGTAATACTAAAGATTCTTATGGTCATGGGTGGGCTTGGGATCAGTTCTATAAAAGATTTCTTAGTAATGTTCAGGCATTTGTCTATGAAAGATCTAGGGTATTTAAGGTTTGAGCCAATAATATAGATATATTTATATTCTCATCAATGAATTCCGGGATGCAAATTCTGAAAGCATCAAAAACATTGTTGAAAATACTGACTGTTTGACTCTATTATGGTGGGCAGAATAATAATGAATGTTTGAACTTCAACGTCCCTCCACTGCCATACATGTATGGTTTAATCAAGACCCATA
>NW_024747094.1:0-5000 GCF_018991925.1 Homarus americanus
GCTTAGTTGTTCATGGATAATGGTAGCCTCGATGCTTCTACAGTTGGGGTTAGCAAGAAACTAGAATTTTTTCTCTTGTCTTAGCAGCGAGCTCGGAGGATGGAACGTTGACGACGTTGGTGAAAATTTTCAAGTTCCTTGAGATGCTTCATGTATGTGACTCATGTCTCGTTGCCATATAGCAGGGTGGGGAGGACCACTGTTTGATATACCGAAAGTGAGTAACATTAAAGAGGGTAGTACTGTGGTTGAACCAGGGGCAGGGGGAAAGAGAATCTGAGTCCTAGGTACATTCACCTCAAGGCCGAAGTGTGCATACGCATCTGCGTAAGTATTCAGGGTCTCCTGTATATCGCGTTCAGTGTGAGCGACAAGGGTGAGGTGGTCTGCATACTGAAGTTCAGTAATGGAAGCTGCCGACACCTTTGTTCCTGTCTGGAGACGTTTAATGTTGAAAAGACCCTTCATCCGGTACTCGATGTCCACCCCGCCGGCTAATTTGGCGCTGGCACGAGTAAGGAAGGCAGCCAAGAAAATGGAAAATAGAGTTGGTGCCAGTACGCACCCTCGCTTAACTTCCGTTTGGATGGGAAAGAACTCAGACTGGGTGCCATTGTGCAGGACACTGCTGTTCATGCCATCGTGGAGTTGCCTCACAATGGCGATGAATTTTCGTGGGCAACCAAAATGGCTGAGGGTCCACCAGAGGGCTTCCCTATTGACCGATTCGAAGGCCTTGGTAAGGTCGATGAAAGCCGTGTATATGTCACAACGCTGTTCTCTTTACTTTTCCTGTATCTCATGGGCAGCAAAGGTCATGTCAGTGGTGCCACGTGATGGTTTAAAGCCACAATGAGATTTTGGGAGGAAGTTTTCCGCCTCAGAAAGAAGTCTGTTTAGGAGGACTCGGGAGAATAATCTTGCCAGTTACGGACATCGGCGAAATCTCGTGGTAGTTGCCACAGTCTGACCGATCTTCCTTGTTCTTATAAATATTGACAATGAAAGCGTCTTTAAGAAATTGGGGGATTTCCTTCTTTTCCATTGTATTCTCCAAGAGAGAGTGGAGACGGCTGGTATGCAGAGGTCTTTCTGCTTTATACACCTCGGCTGGGATTCCATCAGGCCCTGAGGCTTTGTTATTTTTCATCGGTTTGATGGCAGTAGCTACCTCATCCAGGGATGGAGGCTAGCTGAGGTGGGTCAGCTCTGGATGCTGAGGGACCTGCTGGGTAGTCAGGACATCCACATCGATGTTTCGGTCGAGTAGTGAATGGTAGTGCTCTCTTCAGCACTGACAGAGACCTTCATCATCTTTAATTATGGAGTTACCGTCGGACGAGCGGAGTGGGGCTGTGCCACAAGTGATTGGCCCGTAAAATGTTTTAGTGTAATTGAAAAATTTGCACATCTTTGCTCATCTGCAATTTTTTCGTGTTTCACATGCTTTATTTTTAAACTATTCGATTTTTAGTTTGAAAGTTCCCTCTGGGCAGCTGCTTTATTCTTGCGGAAGATATCAGCTTTGGTCCGAGACTGAGGGTTGTTCTGCCAGTCAGTTAAAGCAACACGTTATCATCGATGAGTACATTGATTGTCGGGTCATTTTTCATCAAACCAGTCCTGGTGTATTCCTTCGATCTGGCCGAGGGTCTCTCCCATTCGGCACTAGGATTTGGGTTTTTTGTTGTCGGGTTGTTTATCAGCCCATGTTCGAGCTGCTCTCTGAAAGCATGTGCTACCGCTGGATCCTCCAGACGTTTAATGTTAAAACCTCTTCTGGAGGCTTGCTGCCTTCGCCATTTTGGGGTGACTTGAAGTGAGAGCTTGGCTCTGACGAGCCGATAATCAGTGTCACAATGGTCTGAGCGATGCATGGCACGGGTGATGAGGACATCTCGGCGATCTTTTTCTCTCACAATGATGTAGTCAATGAGATGCCAGTGTTTGGATCGTGGATGTTGCCATGAACCCTTGAACTTTTCGGCCTGCCTAAACAAGGTATTGTTGATGGTGAGGCTGTGTGCAGCACACTTGCTGACGAGGAGTAGGCCGTTGGGACTACACCCGTCTAGTCCATTTCTCCTTGTGGTTCTCTGCCAAATGTCAGCATGTCTGGCATTGAAGTCGCCAAGGAGCACAACCTTGTCTTCTCTGAGGATAGAGATTAGCACTCTGTCGAGGTCGGTGTAAAATGCCTTTTTGATGACATCCTCCTCATACAGTGATGAAAAAGACATGACGAGAGTGATTCAGTCATGAGGCGCTCGTTGATCCCAATAGGCATTTCAGTTAGCCTGTGTAGGATGTGTTGGCGAATGGCAAAGCCAACTCCATAAATGCCGTTTCTCTTCACAGTAGGCTTACCCTTCCAGAAGAAGGTATAGCCAGACCCCCGTTCTGTGAGTTGACCCTCGTCAGGGAGCCGTGACTCACTAATGGCTGCTATGTAGATGTTATACCTAGCCAGCTCTTTTGCCACAGGAGCGGTTCATCTTTCAGGATGCTCATTTGTGCCAGTATCCACAAGGGTCCTGACATTCCATGCAGCGACCATAAGAGGTTGTATAGTTTGTCTTTGCTTGGATCTGTGATTTTGATTGTGTTTTCGAGCGCATAAGGAAGACCTTACTTGGTGCGGTTGCTCAGGGAGGTTGGTTTTTTAGGCAGGCTATGTTTGGGGCACCTTTTCTAGCCCCCTCCCCATGTGGGGTGAGTAGAATGTCACCTCGAAAGGGCTGCTCAGTCGCACAGATAGGACCGGATTGCACTGCTGCTTACATCTCGGTGCATAAACGACCATTTTATCTCTGCCGCCCATGTGCAGAGTTGTGACTAGAGACTCCCGACAGTCATCTTTGCCTGTACCCGTCGCCACTCGTCCGACGCCAGAGGAATTTTTGGGGTATAGGGATTTTGATGATGATGAGAAGTATGATGGGCTGGTTGGGATCTTGATGGAGCTCTGTAAGTATGTCTGCGTCTTGCGGGGTTCCACCGCAGATTTTTCGTTCCGGATTAACTCTCGTAGCTTTATACCTACCAAGGTTAATCCGCAAGGCAGCGGGGAGGTGGTCGGTAGGCGCCTGGACGTATCCATATGCTGGTCTAGCCTGGGCCCACGAGGCACCCAGTTACCGTGTGTTGCCACGTGGAGAGACAACAGGGGTTTTGATGGTGAAGAGGCTGTTTTCTGGCAAGTTGCTTCCCTGTTCGCCACGAGGGCTCGCCAGCGGCGGTAGCTGAAAGCGAGAGGGAGCAAGCAGTACTTGCACCTTAACACTAACATAATGCTGCTACACTAGACGCATTTCACCTCCCTGTGTGCGAACACACATCATACGCACACACGCATACACGCGCACACACGCGCACATACACAATATATGAAATGCATAACGCGTAAAACTAACCTAAGGAATTTATGCAGAATAGCATAACATTTTAATGATATCATGTTGACAACTAGTGCGTTGGTCAGTGCAGGACCTGGAAAGCAACAAATTATTTTGCCAGTACACTCTTTACTCCTCAGTACACTCACAATGTTGTAAAGGCCAAAATTGCTATGTAATTCTAGACTGATGACGATTTCAGTGACGATATGACAGGTGTGACGGGAGGGATGGCGTAGTGGTGTCATGTCATGTTACGTGTGTCAACCACATTGTTCTGACTGAGCCTGGGACACCCCCCACACCACCACACCTGTACACGTGTCTAGTACATCTGAACGTGTCAATCCAACTCACACATGTTTCTACTACACCTGCACACGTACTAGTTGACCTACAGAATATTATATTACATCTGCACACGTGTCTATGAGACTCACACAGGCTGCGGATGTGTCTTGTGAGTAAGAAGGAGTTGAGTATCAAATATATTAATTTTAACCCTTTTATATGACCCAAGTGGTTCCTCTCGTGTCTTTTCTTTCCTCCTTTCCCCCCCCCCCTTTTTTCTTTAATCATTATCCTCCTTCCCTTCTTCCATGTTCCTCGTCTTTTCCTCCTCCTCTGTCTCGTCTGTCCTGTTCACCCGTTCTTACCTCTACTCCTTCTCCCCCTTTACCCCTTCCCTCTCCCTTCTTACCCTATACCTCTCTCCCCCTTTTTCTCCTCTAATTTCTCCTCTCTTCTCTCCCTTCACTCTAAATTTTTCATCTTCTCCCCTCTCCAATCACTCCTTGTTCTCCATCTCACCAGCTCTTAATTCCCATTAGTCCCCTTCTTATTCTCCTTCACACTTGTTCCCTCTTACCTTTCCCAACCCACCTCTTCCTCCCATCTTCCCCATTCCATGACCTTTTTTTCCTCCCCCATCCTACTTTTCCTCTCCACTTCCTACTTTTTTCTCTTTCTCACCCATTGCCTTCCTCCTTGACTGGGTGGTCCTTAGGTTCGGTTACTGCCATCTTCGCCACAGTAAACCACACGTGACGCCAACATTATTTGTATCAACATCGCCATTACTTAGTGGGTGCTGTCAGCTGTGTCTCTTGACATTCCTCTTTGTAGCTACTGTAAAAATCTCTCTCCTCCTCCTCCTCCTTCTTGCCTTTCACGCTGCTCTTTCCTTATAATGAATATTAATAACTCTCTTCTTGGCCAATATTTTCTCACTGGCGTGTGTGTGTGTGTGTGTGTGTGTGCGTGCGTGTGTGTGTGTGCGCGCGCGCGCGCGTCTATGCGAACCTGCGTGTGTGCGTGCGTGCATGTATTAGTTTTAAGGTGACTGAAGGGGCCGATACGGGACCGGCACGGTCGTTCACAGAAGTTACACATGTGGAGGGCTACATCTAGTAAGGGAGGGGCGGCGACAGTGTCTTGCTGGCGCTTGTCTGACTCGGTTTGCAGTCGGGTTAATTCGAAGGGATTGATACCTCGTGTGGTGCTCTTCCAAGCGTTACAGTGTGGAGTGATCGTCTCCCAGGTGAGGGGGTCGATTTGGCACTTTTTCAAATTTGTCTTAAGACTATCCTTATACCTTTTCAGTTG
>NW_024747094.1:7500-17548 GCF_018991925.1 Homarus americanus
TCCCTGTTTGGTAGCTGCCTACTACCTACTAGGTGCGGTTGCCCAGTCAGGTTGTTATTTAGGCAGGCTCTGTTTAGGACATCTTTTCTAGTCCCCTCCCCACGTGGGGTGAGCAGAATGGCTCCTAGAAAGGGCTGCTCAGTCGCAAAAGAAGTACCAGATTGCACTACTGCCTGGATCCCAGTGCATAAACGACCATCTTATATCTGCCGCCCATGTGTGGAGTTGTGACTAGAGACTCCCGGTAGTCATCTCTGCTTGTCCCTGTCGCCACTCGTCCGTCGCCACTCGTCCGTTGCCATAGGGCTGTTGGGGTATAAGGGTTTGATGGTGATGATGATGATTAGTATGATGAGCTGGATGGTGGCTGTGCGTGAGTTTATTTATGTGGTGAGGCAGGAGTGCATACTACAACCACACATCTTGGCTCTCCCTTTTCCTGATCCAGTGGTGCAAGTGCTGCAACGACTGGGGAGAGGGAGAGTCGCAATGGACTGCCGATAGCCCAGTTTGTCGGGTTTCGCCTTAGTAGCCTGTCCATCAGGCATTGCCTTCGTCCGCCGGTGTAGTCGTTGGGTTTCCATGTTGGTCACCTCTCCTGCCTATACCGCCGTTGGGGGTCTTGTTGAAGCTCTGTAAGCATGTCTGACTGATGTGGGGCTCCACAACTGATTTTTCGTTCGGGGTTTACTCTCGTAGCCTTATACCTACCAAGGTTAATCTGCAAGGCAGCGGGGCATTGGTTGGTAGGCGCCAGGATGTATCCACATGCCAGTGGGCCTATGTGCTGCCCCTTTGGGGCTCACTGCTACTCCGAGATCCCCTGCTGGTCTAGCCTGTGCCCATGTGGCACCCAGTTATCGTGTGTTGCCACGAGGAGGCACAACAGGAGTCTTGGTGGTGAAGAGGCTTTGTACTGGCAGGGGAAGACTTACAGGCATACACGTTGCCTCCCTGTTTGCCACGAGGACTAGCCAGCGGCGGTATCTGAAAGCGAGAGGGAGCAAGCAGTGCTTGCATCTTAACACTAGCATAATGCTGCCACACTAGACGCATTACACCCACCCTGTGTAAAAACACACACTAGGTGGCATACTTAATAAATCGTATCATTGCATCATGGCTGGATGATCGTCATACTCGACTCCGAGTGACAGCAAAGTGGTAGTAGTAGCATGCATAGTAGAGTAACTTTGATTAAACATGATCATTAAGATTGGATGTTACATATAAGTTATTTAAATTACTGTTATATTTCCCTCTCCTCTTCGAAACACATCGTCGTGATTATATTCTGCTAAGATGACCCAAGTACTACATGTAATTTATCAAAAATAATTTTGAAACCAAAATAACTTCAGTTTATTAAGCAGTCTGTCATCTCGTCAAACTCTTGGTGGGATGGAAGTGTTATCTGGCAACTTTAATGAGCGGTTGTGTTATGCCATTTTTCACAATAAAACTATTTCTATTCTGATGAAATACTGTTTATGAATTTAGGCCATTTCAAGGAAAAATTATGGTAATTGATGTTTCGGTACACACTCAGTGTTATATTATAAGAATTTCACAAGGAATGAATCAAAGATAATTAGTGACAGAAAGAAAAAATCCCAGCAGGAGATAATGTAAGAACTAATTTTAAAATAAAAGGTATTACCGTCAGCAATACACCCTAGCATGTCCGGAGAAGGGTATTTTACATATCAAGGGGTATTTTACAGTAAATATATAATTTTCGCCTAAAATATCCTTTTTACACCATACTATTTTTACAGTATAGACACTCCCCACATTCCCCAGACATACCAACATCACCCAGACACCCCCACGCAATGCCACGCATCCTTAAGACACACCTACACATCCCTTAGACACCCTCCGCACCCCCCCTCACCCCCCTCACCCCCCCTCAGACCCCCATCCCCCTCACCCCCCCCCTCTCTCACATGCATTAACCATCAACCACGTCTAACAGAAAAAGCAACAGGGTCCTTGATACTGTTTTGGCAAGGAGCCCTCACTGGCACTACTGTAGTCGTGCCTACTGTATAGTGGCTTCAGCTCCTTACAGTACCGTAGTTATAGTCGTAGGGCACCATTCACCATCACAGCAATCCCTATACCGTCACTATCAGAACTATCACCATACCAAGTCACCACTACAACAATCACCATAAAGTCATCGCCACTGCAATAATCACCATACCAAGCTACCACCACAGCTATCACTATAACGTCATTATCAGAGCTATCACCATATCAAGTCACCACTACAACAATCACCATACCAAGTCACTATTACAGCACTACAGTAATCATTATACCAAATCATCACTACAGCTGTTACCATTCCAATCTATCCACATCTATCGCCATTCATCCATTATCCATCCGTCTTCATCACAATCATCCACATCTACACCTCCTTATCATCCAGGACCAAACCTCTAATTCATCCATGTCTATTGTCTACTTCCCCTGATATGTCATCCATCTACATTATCACCATCATCATCATCATCATCATATCATCGTCGTCGTCTATAGGGCATCTTCCTCCTAACTCCTCTCTCTTCCTCCCTCCCTCCCTCCCTCCCGCCCTCCCTCCCTCCCCTCCCGCCTCCTCTCCGCCCTCCCTCCCTTCCTCGCCCTCCCTCCTCCCCCTCCCTCCCCTCCCTCCTCCCTCCCTCTCCCTCCCTCCCTCCCCTCTCCCTCCCTCCCTCCCTCCTCCCCATAGCTACTACAGTATTTGTTTTAGCTCATACTACGTAAAGTAGAAAGAGATTTGAGGCTATTCCTACCACCACACTTTCCCTCCTGTTACCACACCACCACCACCCACCACTACCATCACCCCCTGCTACCACTACCACACTACCGTCACCACGTTACCTCTACCACACTACCTCCACCATCACCTACCACCACCATCACACTAGCCAACACCCTCTCATTACAACCACCACCACTACCACCATCACAACCACCGTCTCCACCACCGTAATACAACCTTCCCAGCCACCACCACCACCACCTTCGTTTGGGTGTTGGTCAGTGGAAATGTCTTTTTAGTTTATATATGTTACAAATTGATGTCATGCGGGAAAATAAAAATCACATGAGGAATGGGTGAAATCCTGGGGGAGGCTGTGAAGTCCTGGGGAGGCTGTGAATTCCTGGGGAGGCTGTGACTTCCTGGGGGAGGCTGTAACGTCCTGGGGGAGGCTGTGAATTCCTGGGGGAGGCTACCTGTGTAATCCTGGGGGGTGGCAGAGATCCTGGGAGGCTGTGAAATCATGGGGGGGGCTGGCGAGAATCTGGGGAGGCTGAGTCTGGGGCTGTGGGTCCTGGGAGGCTGTGTAATCTAGGGGAGGCTGTGAAGTCCTGGAGGCTGTGAAGTCCTGGGAGGCTGTGAAATCCTGGGGGAGGCTGTGAAGTCCTGGAGGAAAGGCTGTGAGAGTCCTGGGGGGGAGGTTGCTTAAAGTCCAGGAGGCTGTGAAGTCCGGGAGGCTGTGAGAGTCTAGGTGGAGGCTGTGAAGTCCCGGGGGAGGTTGTGAAGTCCCGGGGGAGGTTGTGAAGTCCCGGGGGAGGTTGTGAAGTCCTGGGGAGGCTGTGAAGTCCTGCGGAGGCTGTGAAGTCCTGGGTGAGGTTGTGAAGTCCTCGGGAGACTGTGAAGTCCTGGGTGAGGTTGTGAAGTCCTGAGGAGGCTGTGAAGTCCTGGGGAGGCTGTGAAGTCCTGGGTGTGGTTGTGGAGTCCTGTGGAGGCTGTGAAGTCCTGGGTGTGGTTGTGGAGTCCTGGGGAAGGGGTTAACATCCTGAAGGGGATTATGAAGTACCGAGATGACAAAGTAAAGGGGAGAATGAAACCAACTCAATAATGATTTTGCAATGACGTATCGAGTTACTGTGTCACTGAAAGTAAGAGGTACAGTCTTACCCAATACCACCGTCTTACCTCTTGACTCATGTTTTTATCGGATCCTAAGTTAATTACTTCATTGTTAAGATGTGTGAGAGAGGGGATTAAACACCAGGAAAATGTTATAAAGAAAACTACTCGTAGGGGAACTAAGCTATCTTGAGGTTTTTTATTTCTTATTTCTCCTGTGTCTTCTTTTTTTCATTCAATGGTGATACAATCTATTTATTGAGTTTTTTTCTAATTGAGTAATGATAAGTTTTTACCCAACCTGACTCTGTTTGATTATAGGAGCACATACTTAACACCTCAATTTATCAATACATCACATAATCATTCTAACCCCAGATGTACATATCCTTGTATAAAACTTCACAAAATATTGACACCACAAGCGAATGCCCCCCCCCTCCCCTAACCCGACAACTCCCCCAACACTATTCGCTAACAAAATTCTTGACCCACACCGCCCAAAGCCACCTTACATGCAAATTTACACACGACCCCTCTCCCCTTCCCCCCTCCCCTCATTCTCATTCCTCTCACTCCCCGCCTGCCTCCACACATCTTTCAGCTGCCCACTGCAATCATCCACAACCCTTCCATTTCCTGTACCGATGCTTCTATAAACCCCCAAACGATACTTCTTGGTGTTTTCATCCTCTTTCCTTTTTTTCCTGTCTCTATTTTGTGTTAATTCTGTTCACTGTATTTTCCTCCACTTTCAGCCTCTGGTCCAACCTTCTTCTGCCAGGCGTCCCACCACCTGTGTCTAGAGCCTAAGTTTAGTCAGTCGCTTGTCTTAAAATATCTCCCAGTACTTCTCACACATCCCCTCTCGCCTGTGTATGGGGAGGGGGGGAACTCTTGGCTTGGTTCATGGGTCTTGAATGTTGGTTTAAAGAGTAGGGTGAGTGAGGGATGTTTGTCGATGATGATGGCGGTACCCTTGATGGTGTAGGGGAGGGGTGGAGGGCTGGATGTGGTGCGCTTGTTTAGGCGTAATTAATTGGATGCGTGTGATAGTCTTATTAGGGAAACATCAAATGAGATCATCTGAAGGCGTAACGACACACTTTTATGACGGGTGTTGATTGATGGTGAACTGTTGACAAACGACGGGCATAGAGAGGTGGCTGTAGGTCATTGGGGCCCCCAGTTCTCATAGGCCACAAACCAGCTTAACCTAACCAATACAAATGAGTCCATTTAGGACTGCTGTTGATTAAGGTTGGTCCATTACACTAATCATAAGGTTTGGTTACTTTACGGTCTATTAAAATTGGGACCCATTTGGCCTGTAACGTGACGCTACCCATCTAAGGAAACTAATAGGATCATTTAGGGGAGTTGGGAACATAACAGCAGTAGCTTCTGACGATTAATGATTGAGAAATTATTGTTGAGGACGAATAAGGCGTTTCGCGGAGGATGCAGAAATCGGTTTCATCTAGAAGTGTTCCGTGTACATTTGATCAATACGAGACCCTTCATGACTTTCACAAAACTTTTATATTTTTCACACCTGTTATAAATTTTGTCTATATAACTAGTTAGGTTATGTGTAAGAGTTCGGAGATGATTATCATGTGTGTTATTTCCAATTATTATCTGTGCACATGGAGGGCTAAAACTGATTTGCATATGTCCATCCCAGTGTCCAGAGATAATAATAATAATAATAATAATAATAATAATAATAATAATAATAATAATAATAATAATAATAAGAAAGATAATAATAAAAATAATAATAATAATAATAATAATAATAATAATAATAATAATAATAATAATAATAATAAAAATAATAAAAATAATAATAATAATAATAATAATGATAATAATAATAATAATAATAATAATAATAAGAAAGATAATAATAAAAATAATAATAATAATAATAATATTAATAATAATAATAATAATAATAATAATAATAAAAATAATAAAATCCAGCGTACACACCAGTGAAGTGTAAAATACTACAGGTTAGGATCTCAAGCTGCTGGGATATATTTCCCATTTTTCCTGCAATTTTTTCATGTAAAATTTGCGCTTCAGTATTTTATTGTTAGTATAATTTTAGAATGTTACTGACTGAATATTATTTTTATTATTAAAGTTTGTTTTACTCTCTTAGAAAGGCACATCAATATATATTAATAGAGGAAACGCAAAAGACACACACACACACACACACACACACACACACACATACGTACACACCCTCATTGTATAGTCATGGTAAAAAGTTCTTGAAAACTGAAAGTGAGTCACGGGAATGAGTCTCCTAACATACTTACCCTGACTGTCATCTGGTGCGGGTGTGTTGTTTCATCTCATTTAGGGTCGATGCTGCTTCACACGAACTTTTGACCCTGGCTGTACACTCACCCTTACACCCCCACACCCTTATACACGTACACACCCTTATGCACGTACACACACGTACGCACCCTTATGCACGTACACACTCATGTACGTACTCACCCTCCCATCATCCTCACACGCACACATGCGCACACCCTCATGTACGTGCACTCACCCTTCCATCATCCTCACACGCACACACCATCATGTACGTACACTCACCCTCACACGCACACGCTTGCATTTAATCAACCATGTTTACACAGCTTCACCATATCGTTGAACTGTGACCCACATCGACCCGCTTGATTCACTCACTTCCCATCACATGTGTTTAATGTGTTTGAGACCCAACCTGAAAATACTCTCCAGTACATGTGTGGCTGTCAGTTTACACTATGTTTAAACTAACTCTGTCTCTCTGTCGGGGTTTATATTTAACTGCGTGTCTCTTAATAGTTTAATATTTCTTAAGCTACCCATCTAAAGATATAAGGTATTATTAGTGCATACATACGGTGTATATTAAGTACTGTATCAATATATAAACAGCGGATAGATAATTACATCAACATCTAATTATTTTTTCTATAGGGGGGTCAAAGACCCAGTGAGTAATGTCTCGATGCTTAATTTTGTAGCACGGGGTAATTTTTTTTATTCGGGAACCTTAGAGTAAATTTTGTAGTAATCTGTTAGGGTCTCAAAAAAATAAAAAATATGTATTTAATTAAAGATATTAATTACTGGCTGACGTAACAGAGAGCGCTGGAATATTTTCCTACAGAGGTATTTAGCACATTATTTTTAATAAGCGCGGGGATGTGTGTGTGTGTGTGTGTGCGCGCGCGCGCCCCTGCCTGCCTGCCTGTCTGTGTTATGGGAGGAGGATGTGATGGTGTGCTAGTTAGTGGGGTGGAGGTTAATTTATTGCCGGGGACGTTGTGATGGGGATGCTGTGATTGGTAGATAATTTGATGTGGGATGCTGTTATGAGGGATGCTGTGATGGGGAATGCTATGATGGGAAGATGCTGTGATGGGGGATGCTGTTATGGGGGATGCTGTGATGGGGAATGCTATGATGGGAAGATGCTGTGATGGGGGATGCTGTTATGGGGGATGCTGTGATGGAGGTTGCTGAGATGGGGGATGTACTACTACTAATAATAATAATAATATTAATTAACGGTTTATTAATATGACATGGCAGCCCGAAGGCTGAAAATATACAATGTTGTGATGGTTGGATGCTGTGATGGGTGGATGCTGTGATGGGTGGATGCTGTGATGGGTGGATGCTGTGATGGGTGGATGCTGTGATGGGTGCATGCTGTGATGGGTGCATGCTGTGATGGGTGCATGCTGTGATGGGTGCATGCTGTGATTGGTAATGTTGTGATGGGTGGATGTTGTGATGGGGGACGTTGTGATGGGGATGCTGTGATTGGTGGATGATTTGATGGGTGGATGCTGTTATGGGGGGATGCTGTTATGGGGGATGCTGTTATGGGGGACGGTGTGATGGGAGATGATATGATGGGGAGACGTTGTGATGGGGAATTCTGTGATAGGGGATGCTGTAGTGGGGAGAAAAAAGCTAATACGGTCAAATGTGTATGTGTGTGTGTGTGTTTGTGTTGGTTTTTATAATTCACAAAAGTACACATGTTCATTTCTGTCACACTTCGCATGTACAGTATACATTGGCTTGATTAGACACATACAGTACTTAACACACGGCTTACACATGCTTGTGCCTGAGTACCTCACTGTGTATCTATGACAAAGTACGTGCATTTGATGTACACACACACACACACACTCTCTCTCTCTCTCTCTCTCATCTTTTTTCGTACCTTCGTCCTCTCATTCAAGAAAACACTGCCAAATAGGTAAGTTTATCAGTCAACGGGCCCTGTGACATTTTGTACCAACCTCTTCTACACCACCTCTCAATCCCTCCCCTCTTCTCTTTTATCTAATTTACTCTCACTTCCTGTCTACTGATATCCCTCCTCCCCATCATCCTATTCTCCTTGTTCCCTAATCCTAATCTCCGTCTTCCCCACCATTCTAATTTAACTCATCTCAGGTGATTGGTGTCGACATGTCACTTGTCTCATCTCTACCAAACTCACCACTAATAGAGGCCGTGTTCACCTCATCCCTGTGTTAACTCAGTTCAACGACCTCGTCCCGTCCCCTTATCCACATAACCCCTAACTTAGTACCCTCTTTGAACCCTATCCTCTGAACCCCTCTAGCCCCCATGCTTACTCGGCCTCTTGATCGCTCATCGTCAGACCCTCCTCTTGTTTACTTGGCCAGCTGGGTTTCCTGTGTTTATTAGGCTTTGTGGCTTCATGACTCCACCTTCCTATGAACACCACATTTTAACACAGCCAAGTGAACTGCCATTATATACCACCCATGTTTGTACTAGGCACCATTAGCTCTCTACCTCTCCCCCTTCAACCACACTCGCTTAATGCATTTGGGGGTCGCCATTACCAACACCACCACCACTATCACTATCATTGCGACCATCACCACCACAAACACTATCATTACCATTACCATCACCGCCATTACCATCATCACCATCGTCACCACCACCACCATCACCGTCACAACAACCACAACCACCACCACAAACCGCCACCATTACCGTCACAACAACCACAACCACCACCACAACCACCACCATTACCGTCAACACCATTACTACCACAACCATTACTACCACCAACACCATTACCAACACCACCATCGTCATCACCACCACCACCACCACTGTCAACATCACCACCGTCGCTACCAACATTGCCACCACCACCACTAACAACGACAACAACAACAATAAAAACCACAACAGCTACATTTAGGTAAAAAAACCAGGCAGGTGACGATCACTGAATGACAGACTCGACCACACCTCTATGACGTAATACTGAACAGAGAAAATGGTCATGAATGAAATAAGGTTCAGCTCTACTCGATGGTGTTGCAAATTAAAGCCACATTAAAAGACAGATATTTACTGTACCTTTAGTGTCGGTTTTAGTTTCCAAAGTTGTCAGTGGCGTTATTGTGAATCTTTTCAACAATTTCATCCAAAGTTACAACTTTTATGCGGTGTGTTGGGTCTTAGGAGAAGAAGTTGAAGTAGTGAGGTGTTACTTTTTTTTCATGTGTATTTATACCGAGGTCATCCCTCTCACTAGTAGAGGAGTTGGGAAGGTATGGTAGAGGGCTCGTCTGTCTGTCTGTCTGTCTGTCTGTCCTTCCGTTCGTCCGTCTGTCTGTTTGTCCTTCCGTTCGTCCGTCTGTCTGTCTTTTTCATTTAGACAAAACATTTGCAATATGTGATCAGCTGCAGAACATAAGCTGGAAAACAATATAACTATGTCAATCGATGAGTTTGTGTTGCAGTGAATTGCGACCAATTTGAGAAGAGTTACAGCACTGTGAACACTAGAAATTATATGACAATAAATTATGATGAGGATGACACTTGCGATTTATGTAACTTTACTTGTCATTATTGTATTATTGTCGTAAGATTTTGTCCATGTCATTACTGTATTCTTGTCGTAAGAATTTGTCTGTCATTATTGCATTATTGTCGTAAGATTTTGTCCATGTCATTATCGTGGTGCCGACATTTTGTTCGCTGGGAAAGTGTCATAATATTTTCTCCCCAGCCAGTGGTTCGTGAATCAAATGCCTTAATGATGGTTTTCTTTTAACG
>NW_024747095.1:0-10000 GCF_018991925.1 Homarus americanus
TGAGGGTCGATTTGATAGCATACTACAGAAACTTGCACACCCGAATGGGAGACAGTCAAAGTCAATCGGGGGTCGATTTAATAGCATACTACAGAAACTTGCACACCCGAATGGGAGACCGTCAAAGTCAATCGGGGGTCGATTTAATAGCATACTACAGAAACTTGCACACCCGAATGGGAGACCGTCAAAGTCAATCGGGGGTCGATTTGATAGCATACTACAGAAACTTACACACGCGAATGGGAGACCGTCAAAAGTCAATCGAAGTCCGATTTAATAGCATACTAAAACTTGAATAGGGAATTACGTCAAAAATCAATCGGGGTCTGATTGATAGCATACTACAGAAACTTACACACGAATGGGGAGACAGTCAAAAGAATCAATCGGGGGTCGATTTAATAGCATACTACAGAAACTTGCACACCCGAATAGGAGACCGTCCAAAGTCAATACGGGGTCGGTTATGTATACTAAAAACTTTTTGAATGGGAGACCGTCAAAAGTCAATCGAGGTCGATTTGATAACATACTACAAGGCTTGCATTTGAATGGAGACAGTCAAGAATCGTCGGGGTCGTTTAATAGCATACTACAGAAGCTTGCACACCCGAATGGGAGACCGTCAAAGTCAATCGGGGGTCGATTTGATAGCATACTACAGAAACTTGCACACCCGAATGGGAGACCGTCAAAGTCAATCGGGGGTCGATTTGATAGCATACTACAGAAACTTGCACACCCGAATGGGAGACCGTCAAAGTAAATCGGGGGTCGATTTGATAGCATACTACAGAAACTTGCACACCCGAATGGGAGCCAGTCAAAGTCAATCGGGGGTCGATTTAATAGCATACTACAGAAACTTGCACACCCGAATGGGAGACCGTCAGAGTCAATCGAGGGTCGATTTAATAGCATACTATACAAAATGATCCGAGAATGTGCACACACCGAATGGGAGACGGTGATGAAAGCGTCCGCCCTTGTACACTGGATGGCACTATTTCACTATAGTAAGGTGTAGGGGCACCTCGGTCATATTATACAACATACCAGAGAAGTTCCACACCCGCATGGGAGACCGTCAAAGTCAATCGGGGGTCGATTTGATAGCATACTACAGAGAACTTGCACACCCGAATGGGAGATATTCAAAGTCAATCGGGGGTCGATTTAATAGCATACTACAGAAACTTGCACACCCGAATGGGAGACCGTCAAAGTCAATCGGGGATCGATTTGTTAGCATACCACAGAAACTTGCACACACGAATGGGAGACCGTCAAAGTCAATCGGGGGTCGATTTAATAGCATACTACAGAAACTTGCACACCCGAATGGGACACCGTCAAAGTCAATCGGGGGTCGATTTGATAGCATACTACAGAAACTTGCACACCCGAATGGGAGACCGTCAAAGTCAATCGGGGATCGATTTGATAGCATACCACAGAAACTTGCACACCCGAATGGGAGACCGTCAAAGTCAATCGGGGGTCGATTTAATAGCATACCACAGAAACTTGCACACCCGAATGGGAGACCGTCAAAGTCAATCGGGGATCGATTTGATAGCATACCACAGAAACTTGCACACCCGAATGGGAGACCGTCAAAGTCAATCGGGGGTCGATTTAATAGCATACTACAGAAACTTGCACACCCGAATGGGAGACCGTCAAAGTCAATCGGGGGTCGATTTGATAGCATACTACAGAAACTTGCACACCCGAATGGGAGACAGTGAAAGTCAATCGGGGGTCGCATTTAATAGCATACTACAGAAACTTCTTGCACACCCGAATGGGAGACCACAAAGTCAATCAAAGGTCAGATTTAATAGCATACTACAGAAACTTGCACACCCGCATGGGAGACCGTCAGAGTCAATCGGGGGTCGATTTAATAGCATACTACAGAAACTTGCACACCCGAATGGGAGACCGTCAACGTCAATCGGGGGTCGATTTAATAGCATATTACAGAAACTTGCACACCCGAATGGGAGACAGTCAAAGTCAATCGGGGGTCGATTTAATAGCATACCACAGAAACTTGCACACCCGAATGGGAGACCGTCAAAGTCAATCGGGGGTCGATTTAAGAGCATACTTTACAAAATGATCCGAGAATCTGCACACACCGAGTGGGAGACGGTGATGAAAACGTCCGCCCTTGTACGCTGGATGGCACTATTTCACTATAGTAAGGGATAGAGGCACCTCTGTCATATTGTACAACATACCAGAGAAGTTCCACACCCGCATGGGAGACCGTCAAAGTCAATCGGGGGTCGATTTAATAGCATACTGCAGAGAACGTACACCCCCGAATGGGAGACCGTCAGAGTCAATCGAGGGTCGATTTAATAGCATACTATACAAAATGATCAGAGAATGTGCACACACCCAGTGGGAGACGGTGATGAAAGCGTCCGCCCTTGTACACTGGATGGCACTATTTCACTGTAGTAAGGGGTAGAGGCACCTCGGTCATATTATACAACATACCAGAGAAGTTCCACACCCGCATGGGAGACCGTCAAAGTGAATCGGGGGGTCGATTTGATAGCATACTGCAGAGAACTTGCACACCCGAATGGGAGACCGTCAAAGTCAATCGGGGGTCGATTTGATAGCATACTACAGAGATGTTGCACACCTGAATGGAAGACCTTCAGAGTCAATCGAGGGTCGATTTAATAGCATACCAAGGAAACTTTCACACCCTAATGGGGAGACCGGCCAAAGCCGGGATCTGGGGCCGATTTGATAGCATACTACAGAAACTTGCACACCCGAATGGGGCACCGTCAAAGTCAATCGGGGGTCGATTTGATAGCATACTACAGAAACTTGAACACCCGAATGGGAGATAGCCAGTCAATCGGGGTCGATTTAATAGCACACACAGAAACTTGCACAATCTCGGTCGGGAGACAGTCAAAGTCAATCGGGGTCGATGAATAGCATACTACAGAAACTTGCACACCCGAATGGGAGACCACAAAGTCAATCGGGGTCATTTTAATAGCATACTACAGAAAACTTGCACAACCGGGTCGGGAGACCGTCAAAGTCAATCGGGGGTCGATTTGATAGCATACTACAGAGAACATGCACACCCGAATGGGAGACCGTCAAAGTCAATCGGGGGTCGATTTGATAGCATACTACAGAGAACTTGCACACCCGAATGGGAGACCGTCAAAGTCAATCGGTGGTCGATTTAAGAGCATACTATACAAAATGATCCGAGAATCAGCACACACCGAGTGGGAGACGGTGATGAAAACGTCCGCCCTTGTATGTTCGATTGCACTATTTCATTATATTAAGGGGAGAGGGTGCCTTCGCACACATATTCGGTGTGAAATATCTTCCGCCCCCTAGCGGAGCGCTTCCGCGCCTCTGCGAAGCAAAGCGCGGCATTAAAAAACAACAACCAAAATTCCCGTCCCTTTCCCTTCCCTGCCCTGCAATGGCTGGAGCAGCAGAAGGAGAGAGAGAGAAAATAGTCTCATGGGGTCAGAGGAATGGCAGTGGAGCGCGATCTATGAATTTCACTAGCCAGGTCTGTCTTCCTATTGAACATTATTACTCTCTCTCGGCGCACACGTCGCCACCACGGTTTCCGTGACAGCAGCAGCATCATGATGTTGCGTCTATTGTAAGTCCGGAACCGGGTTATTCGGCTGTTCGCGAACAGTCAGGTTTTAACCTTGCCTAACAAACGATCAAACAACTTCCACTCTCGAGGTGCGGTACGGTGACTGTCCTATCGTCCGCTCTTGTATGCTGGATTGCACTATTTCACTATATTAAGGGGAGAGGGTGCCTTCACACACCTATTCGGTGTGGAATATCTTCCGCCCCCCAGCGGAGCGCTTCGGCGCCTCTGCGAAGCAAAGCGCAGCATTCAAAAACAACAACCAAAGTTGCCGTCGCTTTCCCTTCCCTGCCCTGCAATGGCTGGAGCAGCAAAAGGAGAGAAAATAGTCTCATGGGGTCAGAGGAATGGCAGTGGAGCGGGTTCTATGAATTTCACTAGCAAGGTCTGTCTCCCAATTGAACATTATTACTCTCTCGGCGCACACGTCGCCACCACGGTTTCCGCGACAGCAGCAGCATCATGATGTTGCGTCTATTGTAAGTCCGGAACCGGGTTATTTGGCTGTTCGCGAACAGTCAGGTTTTAACCTTGCCTAACAAACGATCAAACAACTTCCACTCTCGAGGTGCGGTACGGTGACTGTCCTATCGTCCGCTCTTGTATGCTGGATTGCACTATTTCACTATATTAAGGGGAGAGGGTGCCTTCACACACATATTCGATGTGAAATATCTTCCGCCCCCCAGCGGAGCGCTTCGGCGCCTCTGCGAAGCAAAACGCGGCATTCAAAAACAACAACCAAAATTGCCGTCGATTTCCTCTCCCTGCCCTGCAATGGCTGGAGCAGAAGGAGAGCGAGAGAGAGAATAGTCTCATTGGGTCAGAGGAATGGCAGTGGAGCGGGCTAATGGCGAGTAGGCTCGCGATCTATCAATTACACTAGCCAGGTCGCTCTCCCTATTGAACATTATTACTCTCTCACGTCGCCACTGCGGTTTCCGCGACAGCAGCAGCATCATCATGATGTTGCATCCACCAATTAGTCCGGAACCGGGTTATTCGGCTGTCTGCGAACAGTCCGGTTTTAACCTTACCCAACATCCACTCTCGAGGTGCGGTACGGTGAATGTCCTATCGTCCGACCTTGTATGCTGGATTGCACTATTTCACTATATTAAGGGGAGAGGGTGCCTTCACACACATATTCGGTGTGAAATATCTTCCGCCCCCCAGCGGAGCGCTTCGGCGCCTCTGCGAAGCAAAGCGCGGCATTCAAAAACAACAACCAAAATTGCCGTCGCTTCCCTGCCCTGCAATGGCTGGAGCAGAAGGAGAGAGAGAGAGAGAGATTTTAGTCTCATTGGATCAGAGGAATGGCAGTGGAGCGGGCTTATGGCGAGTAGGCTCGCGCTCTATCAATTACACTTGCCAGGTCTCTCTTCCGTTTGGACATTATTTACTCCGTCTCTCTCTCTCTCGGCGCACACGTCGCCACCCTACTAGTTTCCGTCACAGCATATGCTGCGGCCTTTCAGTCCGGAACGGGGCTCGCCTTGCTGTCTGCCCAACTTAGCGGACTTGCGTTGGCTGATCACCCCGTCTTCGCGTCTGTGCCGGCCTTCAATGCAGCGCCCAACCGTCTCTTGACCGAGATTCATTGCACTATTCCACGCGCAAACGGCTACCCTAAATGTGCATAGACAACGCTCATGGTTCAACACGACCAGGGCGCAGTCTGGGAGCCGAGTATACTAAAAAGAGAGTTTAGCAGCCAAAACTCGTCAAAGCACACGTTGGGTTACCCCATCACCTAACAACGATGATGGCGGTTCCCACCCGTGAAATACACAACCTAACCAATATTGGGCGACGATGGCGCTCATGAGCCCACTTCCCCACAAACAGTAAGAGAGAGTGAGAAAGAAAGAGAGAGAGGAGGAGATTGGCCAACGTGCAGTCCCTCGCCCAATGTCTTATGCCTCGCTGGGGCAAAGAGAAGAGGAGTGGATAAGGGAGGAGATTGGTCAACGTGCGGTCCCTCGCCCAATGTCGGCTGCCTCGCTGGAGCTGGGTAAAGAGGAGAGGAGCGGATAAGGGAGGAGATTGGCACACACGGTGGCGCTGCCGGCACCGAGGATAGCAAGAGAAGGTGCAGTTTGATCTGATCATCTGGTTTGCTATTTCTCTAAGGCCAACGTGCGGTCCCTCGCCCAATGTCGGCTGCCTCGCTGGGGCAAAGAGAAGAGGAGCGGATAAGGGAGGAGATTGGCACACACGGTGGCACTGCCGGCCCCGAGGATAGCGAGAGAAGGTGCAGTTTGATCTGATCATCTGGTTTGCTATTTCTCTAAGGCCAACGTGCGGTCCCTCGCCCAATGTCTTCTGCCTCTCTCTCAATCTCTCTCACTATTTTGGCCGCCGTGATAGGTGCCGCCAACAGCAGCAGCAGCTACCAGGTTGATCCTGCCAGTAGTCATATGCTTGTCTCAAAGATTAAGCCATGCATGTGTAAGTACAAGCCGATTTAAGGCGAAACCGCGAATGGCTCATTAAATCAGCTATGTTTCATTGGATCTGTAAACCCACTTACTTGGATAACTGTGGCAATTCTAGAGCTAATACATGCAATTGGTCTCTGACCGCAAGGGAAGAGCGCTTTTATTAGTTCAAAACTGGTCGGGCCCCGGTCCGTAACCCACCTGTGGTGAATCTGAATAACTTCGGGCTGAGCGCACGGTCTCCGCACCGGCGCCGCTTCTTTCAAGTGTCTGCCTTATCAGCTTTCGATTGTAGGTTATGCGCCTACAATGGCTATAACGGGTAACGGGGAATCAGGGTTCGATTCCGGAGAGGGAGCCTGAGAAACGGCTACCACATCTAAGGAAGGCAGCAGGCACGCAAATTACCCACTCCCGGCACGGGGAGGTAGTGACGAAAAATAACGATGTGAGTCTCATCCGAGGCCTCGCAATCGGAATGAGTACACTTTAAATCCTTCGCGAGTATCCATTGGAGGCAAGTCACCAATTGCCAGCAGCCGCGGTAATTCCAGCTCCAATAGCGTATATTAAAAGTTGTTGCGGTTAAAAAGTAATGGTGGATCTCAGTTCGGATTTGTGATTACTTTTATACGGTGTTTACTGTCACGCTCCGGACGCCGCCCGCCGGCTACGCGCAGGATGCTCTTTGTCGAGTGTCCCCGAGTGGCCAGAGAGTTTACTGAAAAAATTAGAGTGCTCAAGAGCAGGCTATTTGAATGGCCCGAATGGTGATGCATGGAATAATGGAATAGGACCCTCGGTTCTATTTTTGTTGGTTACTGAACCAGAGTAATGACCCATCGGAACAGGCAGGGGGGCATTACGTGTGCGACGCTAGAGGTGAAATTCTTGGACCGTCATAAGACGGAAACTTCTGCAGCATTTGCCAAGAGATGTTTTCATTAATCAAGAACGAAAGTTAAGAGGTTAAGAAGGCGATCCAGATGCACGCCCTAGTTCTAACCATAAACGATGCCAACTAGCGATCCGCCGGCGTTATTCCCATGACCCGGCGGGCAGCTTCCGGGAAACCAAAGTCTTTGGGTTCCGGGGGAAGTATGGTTGCAAAGCTGAAACTTAAAGGAATTGACGGAAGGCACCACCAGGAGTGGAGCCTGCGGCTTAATTTGACTCAACACGGGAAACCTCACCAGGCCCAGACACCGGAAGGATTGACAGATTGAGAGCTCTTTCTCGATTCGGTGGGTGGTGGTGCATGGCCGTTCTTAATTGGTGGAGCGATTTGTCTGGTTAATTCCGATAACGAACGAGACTCTGGCCTACTAAGTAGTCGACGGATCTCCAGAAAATGGTGTCCAGTTCGCAACTTCTTCTTAGAGGGATAAGCGGCAATTCTAGCCGCACGAGATTGAGCAATAACAGGTCTGTGATGCCCTTAGATGTTCTAGACCTTGCTTCCTGAAGGATCAACAGTTTTCCCCCTCCGAGAGGGCAGGTAACCCGTTCAAAAGCCTTTCTTGATAGGGATTGGGGCTTGCAATTGTTTCCCATGAACGAGAATTCCCAGTAAGTGCAAGTCATCAGCTTGCGCTGACTTCGTCCCTGCCCTTTGTACACACCGCCCGTCGCTACTACCGATTGAATGATTTAGTGAGGCCTTCGGACTGGCGCTCTTGGATTGTCGGCCCCGTTGCCCGCGAGGGTTTTCTGGGGTCGTCGCCTCGAGCTGACGGAAAGATGTCCAAACTTGATCATTTAGAGGAAGTAAAAGTCGTAACAAGGTTTCCGTAGGTGAACCTGCGGAAGGATCATTAACAGAGAGAAAGAGAACGGGGCGCTCTTAAAACTACTACTACTACTCTCCTGATTTGGGCGGTCTCAGGCTCTGCTCTGGCAACTCCAGCAGCGAAAGAGGACAATCCCGGCCCCCGCACCAAAAATAGGTACCACCACGCTGTAGGTGGACCACACTCGGGCGAGAGCGCGAAGACCGGAGGAGGAGGAGGAGGAGGACGGACGGGGCTTTGGACGGCTGCCCATCCGTTCCTTACTACCGGCGAATAAGCCTCTTGACCCAAAAAGAGTGAAATTCAAGTGTCAAAAAACAACAACAACAACAAGCCGTCCGGCCAAACCCAAACCACAAACTTGGGCTATGTCTGTCAAACCCTTTCATTGAGACTCGACCTGTGATGGTTAGTCGCAAAAAGACCAAATGGCAAATACACAACTCTTAACGGGGGATCACTCGGCTCGTGGGTCGATGAAGACCGCAGGAAACTGCGTGTCGGTATGTGAATAGCAAGAATACCAGATACATCGACAAGTTGAACGCATATTGCGGCGGCGGCGGCAGCCATATGAGCTTGTCGCCGCCACTCCTCTACGAGGGTCGGAAATATACATCCATCGGTTGCTGCGAGTTCGGTGCCTGCTGACTGTCTCCCCGACACGAGGCTAACCCGAACCGAGATTCCGCCTTGGGGTTTAATCGCCCGCGCCTTGCGCGAGGCGTGCCCTTAAAAACAAGCCTATCACTAGCAAGTCCATGGACTTGGCGCACCCACATTCAACCACAACAAAGCCGGGCACACACACACACATGTGTGTGTGTCCCGTCCCGACGACAGTTGTCGCCCTCGCAAATAACTGGAGGCGCTCTTTTGCCTGCTGTCCACAGAGACACGAATGGCCGTCGGCCGCTCATGGCTGATGCTGCACATGTTCTAAGAGGCACATGTCCTCCTCCTTCTCTCTCGGAGAAGAAGCACTCCATCCCATGAAGAGGAAACGAAACCGGGTCGGATATCTTTTAAGTAAGCCCCGCCGGAATTTCGTCTATCACCTCGAAAAGAGTGCTTGGCATGCATTGCAGTGGAACCTAAATTGATGAGTGCGCCTGGGCCCGCAGTCTACCATGTAGTGGTGCAGGCAGAGAGATGAGAATGCTTGGGTGACGCCGTGCTCTTCCTCACGCGCTCCTCCACCCTCTCCCACGGTCAGACGCGGTGTGGGCGTTCTCTTTGAGAGTTCGCCACGAGTCCACGTCTATCTCATGACTGGGAGGGAGGCAGGGGGAGTTCTCTCTAAACGCGTTAAAGACGGTGTTGCGCCTCATAACGGCGCTCCCCGGGATAGAGCACTAGTTCTGCAGCCGGAAAGGCCGCTCACGCCAATTAATACTGCGACTCTCGCTCTCTTTCTCCGGATAAACAAGTGCCACTGCTGTGGCATGCGGGAACGGGGAAAGAGGTCAAAGTTTAAGCGGCAAAGGTGCGGCGGAGTAAGGGCGGAACACGAGCGTATATGCATTAAAACTGTGTATATGACTCTGCGAGAGATGTTCTGCTGGAACACTTTTCCTATTGGCTATTTACCACTATTGATGTTGCCGAGCACCTAAGCTGCTCGTTGAGAATGAGAAGGAACGGAGTCAGGGGTGGGAGTGCCGGCGCCATGGCCGCTGGTACCCCCGCGACAAGCCCCTCAAACCTTCCTGTGTATGTCTTTTGCAGCAGCACGTGGTAGTAATGTCGGTGGTGAAGAAAGTCGGTGGCAGAGCGTCTTCCGCTTCGTGGTTGGGGAACTTGTTCCCCCTAAGGATGATGAGACCACGATCGACCTCGTAGTAGGAGAGAGCTACCCGCCAAATTTAAGCATATTAATAAGCGGAGGAAAAGAAACCAACAGGGATTCCCTTAGTAAGGGCGACTGAACCAGGAAAAGCCCAGCGCATAACCTCGATGTCTTCGGGCACGAGGGGTGTTGCGTTTCAGAGGGTCCAGCACGCCGTCCCATACCGTCTAAGTCAAGCTTGAAAGCGGCCACTGCCCATGGAGGGTGACAGGCCCGTATGGCGGCGCCCGTGAGGGTACAGATG
>NW_024747096.1:0-21858 GCF_018991925.1 Homarus americanus
CCATCTATGGTACAATGATGTGAGTTATTAAGGATGTTGATGAGCTCTGAGGTGACTAAAGAGACCGATACGGGACCGGCAGTGTCATTCACAGATGTTGCACATGTGGAGGGCTAGATGTAGTGCGGGCGACTGCGCCTTTCAGGCGTTGGCGCTTGTCTTCCTCGTTATGCAGTCTGGCTAACTCGAAAGTATTGACACCTTCTTGTGCGGTGCTCCTCCAAGCGTTACGGTGTGGAGTAATCGTCTCCCGGGTGAGAGGGTCGATTTGGCACTTTTTCGGGTTTGTCTTAAGACTATGCTTTTCTGATGGTTCTGTGCAGACAAACACAGGTAGAACAGGCTGTGCAATTGTAATATATAAAGAACAATAGATGATAGTGTCAAACAAGCAAAGGCTGAACAACTGGGCCAGCACAACACAAACTGAACTAACTGGAATCTACTTAGCTACAGACCAACTTAAAGAAAATGAAGGTGGGGTGATATTCTGTGACTCAAAGTGCTTTGAAATCAATGAACGGCCAGGTTCTATGTCTAAAGTTGTATGTGATATTAAAAGAAATGTGATAACTGCCAATGAGAACAGCTCTTGTATCAAATTTGTGTGGATTCCGTCCCAAGTTAGAATTAGGTAACTTGACTGTGCTGATAGACTGGCCAATGAGGCATGTAAGAAAGAAAATGTTGGCCGTGACCTTGGCCTGTCCAATGCTGTACTTAAAAACATTCAAGTCAGAATCATGAACTCTGATCTAGAAGAACTGAGAAATGCAGAGATACCTGGCAGTTGTAGCGTTAGTAATTTTGGCAAATTTTGTGACAAGAGGTACCGGTATGGCCAGCATCGAGGAAAGAACTAGACAATGTGATATAGTTGTGGCCAGAATTAGGCTAGGATACAGACACATCTGGCAAGTTAGTAACGCTGTACCCTTACCGGAACACTCAGCATGTAAACTTTGTGATAAATCTTTAAAGCATACACTTGAACACTATATTATTGAATGTGACACTGTCAAAAACTTCAGGCCACCTGCCTTATTGTATCATGAACTTTGCAATTACTACATTGAATCGGGGGTGCTTGAGGACATTCTTGCTGCTGCTTATCCGCATCATGTCAAATTCAACACTGAATAGTCCCCACTAGAATATGATGTCCACGTATGAACCACCGTCCTGCGCGAAGTGAACAGAGCATCACCCACATGACTCTGGGTCATGCGGTATACACTGCTGGCGAACATGATGTATTTTGCGGTATGAACTCTAACGGTGCAGAAAAGTGATAAATCCTGCAAGTCAAGACCCACCCAGAATAGGTGCACCAAATTCAAGCTTGTCAATAAATTACAACCAAAAAGTCTATCCTTATACCTTTACAGTTGCCCGCCAGCGTTACGTTTACTATTCGTTAGGTGACTGTAAAGTAGCTGCTTTGTCAGTCTACTGTCGTCCATGCGGGTAACATGGCCAGTCTAGCATAGTTGTTCATGATAATGATAGCCTCGATAATCCTACAATTGGTGTCAGCGAGAATACTGGCATTTGCACACACACACACACACATACATACACATGGTTATTGTCTACTGGATTATTAAACCTTTGCATTGTGGTGTTTTCTATCACTAAAATGTCCAGTTGAAATTCTGTCTCACAAGTTACCTGTACTCGTTATCACAAGCTAGTCTGAAAAGAACACAGATATTTTTCCATATAAATTTTAAGAACTTTTGTTTCTAATATTTCAGTTTTTCCCAAACATATTTCATTGGAAATGGATATTGTAAACAAGAATGTTTTTATTTGGTATGAACGCAGTATTCCCAACTAAATAAAGTATCATATGAAGATATTGCTTCCAGTACAGTACTGTATTAAAAAGCCCATTTTATGACCGTGATTTGAATTTTTGTATAGCATGGGATATATAAATCCAGTTCATAATTTTTCCTCACATTTGTGAAACTGAAATTTTAAGTTCAACATTATTGGTTTCCATAAAAATTTTGGGGTATAATTGCAACCGGTTCTATTGAAATAGTTTTTACTTATGGATGAGACAACCTTCATTTACAATGTTCTATGACTCGTCAGATCCTATGAATAATACACATAAGACAAAGGTTTTACAGAATAAAATAATTATATTCCCTTATTTTCATCAATTTAAGAAAACACAAAAATATCACATAATTTCTACTTTGAGTCTTAATGATTTTGATGGAACTGAATGTGTCCTTGTAAAGTTGAGTGTTCTGTGCTGTGAACACGAATAGAATTGTCTCCAGAAAATATATAGTTTATTGACTTTGTTTCTAATAAAGAATTTAATAAAAGACGTACACTGGCTAATTTACTTGGAAAAACTTTGAGGAATTTAAGAAATGTGTCTCGTTCCATTGGAGAAAAATAGTTGTTTATGCCTTTATGTCTGTTAGATGAAACAAAAATATTGAGAAATGAACGTTGAAGGAAAAAAACAAAGTTGGAACTTATTTAGTGATTATTTTGGGTTAGATTTTATTCTTATTTCGCAACAAATCTAAAAAAATCGCTTTGCCAAAAAAGCCCGGGTTTTTAATAAAAAAAAAACAAAACAACCAAGGCGGGTAAGAGGGCACATTCCGGGGTAGCTACCCAGTACAACCCTCGTTGAGAAGGACTTCATTATTTGGTACTGTATTATGATTTAGTATTGTGGGTTGCCAGAGTTACCTGTAGCTACAAAAGGTAAACATTTATTCCTTAAAAACCTGATTCTAAATTCCTGAAATTAATCATATGATCAACTATGTATGTGGAGGAATACAAACAGTAGTTGTATTTTAGGGATTAAATGTGTCCCATACTGTGTAGATGTATACAGTGGTTGTGATCTCTGCTTTCAACATAATCCCTAACTTTTTTCTTTGTTCACTTTGACTTCTCTGTGTACAAACTTTACTCTGCTGTCTAACAACTCTCACCGACCATGTACATAACGTTCAACATAATCCCACAGCCCAACTCTGCTCACGCTGACCTTCTGCCCTCAAAATGGTAGAACAGAAAATAGACCATCCGGAAAAACCTCTTTCCATCCCCACTCCCGAGGGTCACAGCCCCCGGCGGAGACGAGACAGGCATAATATCCTCCGTCTTGACAGAGGTGGTGAGGTCAAGGCTGGATCTAGTGATGGTGGCCTTTAAAAGTTTAAACTCTCCACCTTCTAAAACACAGAGGAGACTGACCAGTCCTGTCTGGCCTTCACCACTCTCCCCCCTCAAAAACTATTGGAAACTTCATCTTCTCTTTATTCTCAACATTCTGCATATTATATATTGATTAAGGGAGGCGGTAGTAGATAGGCAGGTAGGCGATAGTTAATGGTATGTAGGTAAATTAAGAAGGAGGTAGGTAGGTAATGGTATGTATATATTAGATAGTTTAGTAGAGTATATGAGATTAATAAGAAAGGCTGAGAAGTGTTATTGTAAAGAAAATATTTGATAATGAGATATTCTGGGGTACCAATTTTCATCTCCAGGTCACTAACTGGTCCCGTTTCTATTATTCACTGTTCCGTTTTTTTAATGTCCGTTTTCTGTTTTTAATGTTCGTTTTTATGGTTCTATTTTTTATTCAAGGTTCCGTTTTCTGTTTTTAAGGTGTTTTTGTATTAACTTTCCGTTTTCTGTTTTCAGGAACCATTTTTTATTTAAGATTCGTTTTTTGTATTTGAAGTTCCGGTTTTTTTTCAAGGTCTTTTTCTTTATTCAAGGTTCCCTATTCTGTTTCCAAGGATAGATGGCTGAGTTACACAAAGCCATCAGGGGAATGTTATGGGGGGAAAAGACATCTGGGCCTCCTTCTCAGTCTTTTTACGTAAAGAGAGAGAGACAGAAAGATAGAGAGATAGAAAGACAGATATAGAAAGAAGGAAAGAGAAAAGGATAGAGAAAGAAATATATGTATAAAGGTCGAGGGAAAAAGAGAAAGACAGAGAGACTAACTCCTATATCTCTCAGAACTTGTTTTGGTCTTTACATAAATTTCTTTTAGTATCGTCGTAAATTGCCGGAGACAAGGAGCCTTCTGCTCACATTCCCTCGAGTAAATCATTTTGTTAGTGGTGTATACCTGACCCGCCAACACGGGGTGTGTACAGTACCAGGCCCCTACTCCTGCCTCACCCCACCTGGTGCGTACAGTACCTGGCCCCTACTCCTGCCTCACCCCACCTGGTGTGTCCAGTACCAGGCCCCCAACACCTCCCTTATCCCACCTGGTGTGTACAGTACCTGGCCCCCTACACCTCCCTCACCCCACCTGGAGTGTACAGTACCTGGGCCCCTACACTTCACTCACCCCACCTGGTGTGTACAGTACCTGGCCCCCTACACCTCACTCACCCCACCTGGTGTGTACAGTACCTAGGCCCCTACACCTCCCTTACCCCACCTGGTGTGTACAGTACCTGGGCCCCTACACCTCCCTCACCCCACCTGGTGTACAGTACCTGGCCCCTACGCCTCCATCACCCCACCTGGTGTGTGTACAGTACCTGGTCCTACACCTCCATCACCCCACCTGGTGTGTACAGTACCTGTCCCTACACCTCCCTCACCCCACCCGCACCTGGCCCCACGCCTCCATCGCCCCACCTGGTGTGTACAGTACCTGGGCCCCTACGCCTGCCCATCACCCCACCTGGTGTACAGTACCTGGGTCCCTACGCCTCCATCACCCCACCTGGTGTGTACAGTACCTGGGTCCCTACACCTCCCTCACCCCACCCGGTGTGTACAGTACCTGGCCCCCGCCGCCTCCATCACCCCACCTGGTGTGTACAGTACCTGGGCCCCTACGCCTCCATCACCCCACCTGGTGTGTACAGTACCTGGGTCCCTACACCTCCCTCACCCCACCCGGTGTGTACAGTACCTGGCCCCCTACGCCTCCATCACCCCACCTGGTGTGTACAGTACCTGGGTCCCTACGCCTCCATCACCCCTCATCTGGACAACTTGTATAGATTTTCACGAGTCGTCGTCTTGATAAAGGTCGAATTCTACAATTTATATCATTACGTTGACTTGGTGTTTTATATTTAATTAGCTGACAAGACAAGTGTAACCTCGAGCTCGTGAACACCTGATTGACGAGAATTTACCTGAAGTCACCGTCTGATCTTAACATTTGATTTCGATAGTTATAATATATACAACTTTTACCTGAGAAATATTCGTCTTTTATGAAGAGGGATTTAGTATTATCACCTGAAAATAAATTTGAGTATGTAAGTGTGTATTTATTGATGGTCACACATGGAGGGTGTCGGGTCAGGGCCAAGGTGTTCATTGGTCCTGTGTTCTGTGCTGGAATCCTAATAAAACAGACAAACTTTCAGTACAAACACATCACCGACGGCTTGTAAAAACCAAACTGCTTCATAGATAACCAGATCAATAAGGGTTGGCTTTACCTGTGCTTGTTTGTGTGTTGGAGGCGATGGCCGGACAGTAACGCGCCGTCCAGTAAGGGTGGGGGCGGACTATACACCCTCCACCTTGACTGTATCAAGAACTTTCGTCTGGGACTGTTCACTTGTTGTTTTAGCTGTAGGGCGTTTAAGCCGTTATTAGTTTAGGCCGTTGGATAGTTAGGCCTTGCCGGCCTAAACGACCAGTTCCCGCCCCATTATAGCTTAAACGCCTGACATAGACAAGAGTTGGCTGTAACCAAGAGTGGTCCATAATGCTTGTGTCTATAACCCAAGACAAAGGTCTATGTTAATATACAGTTAAGGAAGACTGGCGACAACTGAGGACTATTATCGCCTCTTAACTATTAACAAAGTGTTTAGTTTAATTATTATGATAAAGTTCCTGTGACCAAAGTTTGGTTCACACAGGAATGTTGTGAGAACTAATATAGAGACAGAAGCAAGCCAGGTTGTAAACATGTAGTGGACAAGTTATTATTGGCTCACCAGTAGCAGGTGACCATAATGGCCCACTTGTTACCAGCTAAGGTTTAGGAGTTTGGCTGGACACCAATATCGGTGTAATGGTGTGTCATACATTGTTGTGGCGTCCCCCTGCACACCTTCCACAGCCTTTCCTAGTATTGCGACATATCTTTAATAAATACAACACATTAACGACGTCACTAAATAAATAAAACAATGTAAGTTTAACACAACAAATCGCAACTGTAGTCTTAAAACACGCGGGAAGTTTTCATGGCACACACACAAGCATCGGTGGTGAGAGTTGGGGTGTGGTAGAGGGAGGCGGCACCTAACTTACCCTAATGGTCACCCCACTTACAGTATTTTACTTTATATGATGTTATTCATTATTTCTCTTTGTTTTACCTGTACAAAGACTGAAGCTGTACTGTTACAGGCAACATTGGGACAAACTCACAGTTGATAATGGTTGGGGATAACATACAGTATAAGCCTTGACGCTCAATAGTGACTTATTTACGGCTTCCTCTGGGTAAAAGTTTCCGGGTCGTGTTCCCGGACCTCCCCACCACTACCCTTAACATTAATGTTAAAAGGAAAAGAGTCGTCGTGGTGGGGCAAAAATAGTAAATAAAATTGCCGTGTCCTCACGTTACTGTCAGCGTCCAGTAATACTGATAAATGTGTGAACTAAGTCTTGTTATATCTGTTACTGGACAGTGGCCACAATTACTGGCCAACTTTGTGGGGCTGGTCACCCCACTATATATGGAGAGGGATATTACACCTAGAACGTTATATATATATATATATATATATATATATATATATATATATATATATATATATATATATATATATATATATATATATATATATATATATATATAATGAAATTAATTGATTTTTATAGTGTAGTTTTAACTGGTGTCTATACAGTATGTGATCAATATAGCCCGCCTACTTTTCATATTATTTGTTTCTCTTGTGACTAAAATTCTGTCCTCAAAAAAGTAAATACAACCTTTTCATTAAGTTTTCCTAACTGAGCTCTGCTAACTGTCTCGCTCTACCATCATTAATTCCTTTGCCCTCATCTTTATTTATTCCTTGTATTATTATTATCATTCCATTATTTTTTCTATGACTTCAACATTCAGCACCACTGGGGCGGTAATTACTAAATCATATTGAAATGTTATTAATACACCTTACATTACGTGGACATGTGAGAGAATTGTGGAGGAGTTGGTAGAGGCGACACCTTCATTACCGACACAATATGACGCGTCTGTCTGTAGGATGTTGACACCACACAGTCTTGAAGATGACGTGTACGCCCTCCCTTCCTACACAGTGTAAATTATCACACTGTCTTACACAGTCTATACTGATACCTTCTGTAACCTTAATCTTTAACTGCCCAGATTCACAACATTCTTCAAAATTGGTTAAAAGTGACGTTATGTGAATGTTAAAGCTGAATTAAAAAAAATAATAAAGTAAATTTCTATGATTATGATTTCACTTAAAAAAAAGGATAAAATCAATAATATGAAAGATAAACAAAAGGTTAATTTGGTATTTCAAGTTTCAGTGTGAGTCTCAGCAGTCTTTCTCCTGTACTGAACAAATTTCCTGAAACCGATCGTGAAACTCTTAATTGTATATTTACGCCAGTGAGCGAGTTTCCCGCTGTGTTCTCCAAGACGAAATTTTTCGTAAACACCGAAAACAACATAAATTAAAAGCAATTATAATAATATATTTTCCTTAATAAAAAAAAAAAATTCTTCTGTACACTCGCTTTAAAACGTATCTAATTTTTTTTGTTAGGCAATATAACACAAGGGACGAAATATTTTGACATCCCTACCGAGACAACAGGAGACGCAGTGTTCATTTTGAAATTGATCAGATCTCTCCGTAAAGTTACTTTTTGGAGTGTGTTTACTTATTTAAAAAGTGAGTTTATAATATTTGTGAACCTTTTTGTATACTCACACCCTCGAGGGATAAAATATAATACCACAACTTTTCCCACAAGATCAACAACAGTAATGATCCTGAGAAATGTGCTAATTGATATAATTATTTTCAGTATAATTAAGTGTAGACGATAATAAAGATAAGATAATTAAACGCTGGTAAAGAGAGAGAGAGAGAGAGAGAGAGAGAACGTAGATAAATGTGAACGTAGGAAATATAATGTTTTATTTTGAGTCCTGTATATATTAGGGGAGATAACGTGTGTAAATATAACCAGTGACTAAGATAGGAAGAGAATAAGGACAGGTAAGAATGATAACACCACAGCAGCAAGAGCGAGTTATTGTTGTTTAAAGTGGAAGGTGTGAAGGTAGCTGTTGGGGAGCTGTTATAATGGAGAGAGGGGGAAGGGTTAGAGTCAGGTAGGTCAGGTAAGGTTAGGTCTGGTTATTATTATTATTATTATTATTATTATTATTATTATTATTATTATTATTATTATTACTTGGGTATCAAGATATTAGACTGTGATAATATCCCAGAGTTGTGAAGGTGGAGGTAGCAGCCTATCGTCTCCTCTGTCCACGTCTTCTGTTTTTAAGAGTCTCACCTCCAGCACTCTCCCGGCGTTAATTTGTCACTCACAGTAATCCCTTGTTAAACCAGATTTCACTAAGCCGGAAATCCTTATAAATTGGACCCAATTTAGCCAGAAGAGATCCCCACAATTCTCGAGAACCTTCAACACAAGGAACTAATTCATTTTGCCAAAGTAATATATACAACATCTGAATGTACCATTATGTTTAGGACTTGGTGCTGGCTGGGGCCTATGATGGCTTGGGACCCCTTCGTCCCTAAAGAATTCTAAGTGATGCATTGAAATTCTGGGTCAATCTTCATTTTCGTTTGAAATTTGATCTGTATTAGGCCATGGGACCAAATAGACCCCTATTCCGAGTAGGCCCTTATACTTTAGGTTTTTCTTCTGACTGTTGCATATTATAAATACAGAAAATTGTGCCAGAATTAAGATTGTTCACTTAAACTGACAGTCCACCAGTGTACCGTAAGACAGAGTTCACTGTACCCCGGGCTCCGGAAAACCTGGAAATTCGAAGAAAAAAAACCACACTGCCATCCCTCTTTACCCGGAGTCTGCTGTACCACCAAGGAGGGACTCACTCTCCACACAGCCTCATGTTTCATCATCTTTATATTGTAGCAGGAGAGTTTGTTCATATGTATTTAATTCTTGTTTTTACTGTGATAATTATTCCATTCTCTAATACAAGCAATGTATTTTACTTATGTCCCCAATCAAGTTTTGTTTTCATTAATTTATGAAGGAAGTTAATTATTCGTTACACTACTTGCCTTCTCTCAGTTCCTCCTCTCACACACACACACACACACACACACACACACACACACTGTAAAATAGATGACTGGGACTGCTTGAGAGAGCTTTACTCACTCCATCTAGATTCTAGATCGTCAGCGTCGAGTCATCCCCTTTTCCTGACACTTCACAACTATTAATTTCTGACTGGAAGTCCTTATCCCCCACACTGAACTTAGAGAGAAATAGAAAAACAATCCTTGTCCTGCTGCAAGATATCTGCCCAAAGATCAACTGAAACAAACATGACAATTATTATATCTTCTAATACTAACATCTATGTGCTGAGTCACCATGCCTCTATATGCTGAGTCACCATGCCTCTATGTGCGTCACCATGCCTCATATACTACCAAAAAGGAACAAATCGTTCCTTCACTCCCGAACACAATCCAATTATTATGAATCCACAAATGGCAGAATATCTTAGTCATTATCTAAATCATTTCGCAACAACTTCTCATTATACCCCAACTATAACCCCTCATAACCGTCCTCATAATACATATTTACAACTGCCATCACAGCCCAAGAGAAAGCCAATGTTTTAGGTTCCATATACAGTACACTAATAAAAATTAACACTCGGGTTTTGGTACGTACACCGGATTATTCTTATGTCACGTAACTTTCGATATGTAATACTCGTTTACTGTTGTCTGTTCTTTTCCTCGTTTCTGTTCTTTTCGCCGTTTTTTGTTCTTTCCAGCGTAGACTCAAACAAATCCCCATAATCTGTTGGTATTATTACCTAACCTCAACAATGGTCACCAGAACTTGTTATTCTCTCTATACGTTGTACCTCTGTTTATACTTTTCTCATTGTTCTTTCGTCCTAATTATAAATTTTTTGTTTTTTGCAGTTTCTTGTTATGGTTAATGATCTAATGAAATTCTGTCTATCAGCATCAGTCATTTTAATAACAGTCGCAGTACTCATATAATTGTCTTTATTGTACAAGTTTAGTTTAGTCCAACTGTTATCATTCATCTGTCTCATTCTTCGTTGTTATATGTGTGGCAAACTCTCACCTCTTTTTGTGAAGTAAAGTCATGACTCATCTAATTTCTTATTCCTGGTTCAGTAAGTCTAGTTGAGTCATGTGTTTCTGGTCTTAGTATTACCATGTTTACTTCCCCAAGTCCATCATAGTTATAAACAAAATAATAAATGCTTTACTGCATCAAGACGCATTACTTCCTTTCATCTCTCCTCTTTAGTACAAAGAATTTATTATTATTATCATAACTTTTTTCTTTCTATTGTTATCTCTATTTTTGTTGTTATCTGATATTATTTATTTTTATTGTTTTTCTCTCTCCTTCTCCCTACACCATCTCCATATCCTCCATGTGTGTAACTCGTAACATCTACATAATTCTTCATAAAACCAACAGTTTTCGTTTCTTAACCCAAGTCAACTTTTGTATGTAACTGTGTTAATTGTAGTTGTGTGGTGGTGGGTTGATGGTACCTCGCCTGGGTCTGTGTGGTGGTGGGTTGATGGTACCTCGCCTGGGTCTGTGTGGTGGTGGGTTGATGGTACCTCGCCTGGGTCTGTGTGGTGGTGGGTTGATGGTACCTCGCCTGGGTCTGTGTGGTAGTGGGTTGATGGTACCTCGCCTGGGTCTGTGTGGTGGTGGGTTGATGGTACCTCGCCTGGGTCTGTGTGTGGTGGGTTGATGGTACCTCGCCTGGGTCTGTGTGGTGGTGGGTTGATGGTACCTCGCCTGGGTCTGTGTGGTGGTGGGTTGATGGTACCTCGCCTGGGTCTGTGTGGTGGTGGGTTGATGGTACCTCGCCTGGGTCTGTGTGGTAGTGGGTTGATGGTACCTCGCCTGGGTCTGTGTGGTGGTGGGTTGATGGTACCTCGCCTGGGTCTGTGTGGTAGTGGGTTGATGGTACCTCGCCTGGGTCTGTGTGGTAGTGGGTTGATGGTACCTCGCCTGGGTCTGTGTGGTGGTGGGTTGATGGTACCTCGCCTGGGTCTGTGTGGTGGTGGGTTGATGGTACCTCGCCTGGGTCTGTGTGGTGGTGGGTTGATGGTACCTCGCCTAGGTCTGTGTGGTGGTGGGTTGATGGTACCTCGCCTGGGTCTGTGTGGTAGTGGGTTGATGGTACCTCGCCTGGGTCTGTGTGGTAGTGGGTTGATGGTACCTCGCCTGGGTCTGTGTGGTGGTGGGTTGATGGTACCTCGCCTGGGTCTGTGTGGTGATGGTACTCCTGGGTCTGTGTGGTGGTGGTTGATGGAACCTCGCCTGGGTCTGTGTGGTGGTGGGTTGATGGAACCTCCCTGGGTCTGTGTGGTAGTGGGTTGATGGTACCTCGCCTGGGTCTGTGTGGTAGTGGGTTGATGGTGGGTCTGTGTGTGGTGTGGGTTGATGGTACCTCGCCTGGGTCTGTGTGGTGGTGGGTTGACGGAACCTCCCTGGGTCTGTGTGGTAGTGGGTTGATGGTACCTCGCCTGGGTCTGTGTGGTGGTGGGTTGATGGAACCTCGGGTCTGTGTGGTGGTGGGTTAATGGAACCTCGCCTGGGTCTGTGTGGTGGTGGGTTGATGGAACCTCGCCTGGGTCTGTGTGGTAGTGGGTTGATGGTACCTCGCCTGGGTCTGTGTGGTGGTGGGTTGATGGTACTCACCTGGGTCTGTGTGGTGGTGGGTTGATGGTACCTCGCCTGGGTCTGTGTGGTGGTGGGTTGATGGAACCTCGCCTGGGTCTGTGTGTAGTGGGTTGATGGTACCTCGCCTGGGTCTGTGTGGTAGTGGGTTGATGGTACCTCGCCTGGGTCTGTGTGGTAGTGGGTTGATGGTACCTCGCCTGGGTCTGTGTGGTGGTGGGTTGATGGTACCTCGCCTGGGTCTGTGTGGTAGTGGGTTGATGGTACCTCGCCTGGGTCTGTGTGGTGGTGGGTTGATGGTACCTCGCCTGGGTCTGTGTGGTGGTGGGTTGGTGATACCTCACCTTGGGTCTGTTGTGGTGGTGGGGTGATGGTACCTCACCTTGGGTCTGTGTGGTGGTGGGTTGATGGTATCTCACCTGGGTCTGTGTGGTGGTGGGTTGATGGTACCTCCTGGATCTATGTGGTGGTGGGTTGATGGTACCCGCCTGGGTCCGTGTGGTGGTGGGTTGATGGTACCTCAATGGGTCTGTGTGGTGGTGGGTTGATGATACCTCACCTGGGTCTGTCTGGTGGTGGGTTGGTGATACCTCACCTGGGTCTGTCTGTGGTGGGGGTGATGGTACCTCACCTTGGGTCTGTTGGTGGTGGGGTGATGGTACCTCACCTGGGACTGTCTGATGGTGGGTTGATGGTACCTCACCTGGATCTCTGTGGTGGTGGGTTGACGGTACAGTACCTCACCTGGGTCTGAGTGGTGGTGGGTTGACGGTACCTCACCTGGGTCTGTATGACGGTGGGTTGATGGTACCTCACCTGGGACTGTATGATGGTGGGTTGATGGTACCTCACCTGGATCTGTGTGGTGATGGGTTCATGATACCTCACTGGGTCTGAGTGGTGGTGGGTTGTCAGTACCTCACCTGGGTCTGTATGGCGGTGGGTTGATGGTACCTCACCTGGGACTGTATGATGGTGGGTTGATGGTACCTCACCTGGGACTGTATGATGGTGGGTTGATGGTACCTCACCTGGGTCTGAGTGGTGGTGGGTTGACGGTATCACCTGGGTCTGTATGACGGTGGGTTGATGGTACCTCACCTGGACATGATGGTGGGTTGATGGTCCTCACCTGGATCTGTGTGGTGATGGGTTCATGATACCTCCTGGGTCTGAGTGGTGGTGGGTTGACGGTACCTCACCTGGGTCTGTATGACGGTACTTCCGGGTCTGTGTGGTGATGGGTTGACGGCACAGTACCGCCCGGGTCTGTGTTTGTGGGGTTGATGATACCACTCAAATTGCGGTGGTGGTGGTTGATGATACCTCACCAGGGTGGTGGGTTGATGACAAGGCCTCACCAAACGGGTAGGTGTGGGCCGGTGGTGACAGTACCTCACCCGGTCTGTGTGGTGGTGTTGATGGTACTTCACCCGTGCCCAGTGGTGGTGGGCGGACGCAACAGTACACCGTCTGCAGTGGCGGCGGCGGGCTTGATTGCAGTATTCACCCGCCCGTGGGTAGTGTGTCTGCAGTACGGCACTCACCCGGTTCTGTGTCGGTGGCTGACGCAGGCACCCCACCTGATGTGTGGTGGGTTGAGGCACAGGATCACCGGTCTGTGTGGTGTGTGTTCTGCACAGAATTTCACCCTTGAGTTCGTGTGCGTGGGTTAACGGCAAATAAAATCGCCTGGCTCCGTGGATGGGTGGGTTGATGATACCTCACCGGTCTGTGTGTGGGTGGTGGCTGATGATCCTCACCTGGGGCCCGTGTGGTGTGGGTTGATGATACCACCTGGTCTGCCCGTGTGGTGGGTTGATGATACGTCACCTGGCCTGTGTGGTGCGTACAGGTACAGTACCTCGCACCTGGCTCCAGTGGTGGGGTTGATGATACCATTCGGCCCGTGTGGTGGGTGGTTGATGATACTCACCTGGGGCCTGTGTGAAAGGGGTTGCAGGTACAGTACCACCAGTCTGTGTGTGAGGTGGGGCCACGATACCTCACCAGGACTTCGTGTGGTGGTTGATGGTAGCAATTTCCCTGGGTCTGTGTGGTGGTGGTTGATGGTACTTCCTGGGCTCCGGTGTGGGTTGATTGCAACAGTACCTCGCCTGGCCCAAGTCGGTGGGTTGATGATACCACCCAATCTGTGGTGGTTGATGACATTCACCTGGCCCGTGGTGGTGGTTGATGACACCACCTGGGTCTGTGTGGTGCGGGTTGCAGGTACAAAGCATTCTCACCTGGGTCTGTGTGGGTGGTGGGGTTGATGGCACCGCCCTGTGCCTGTGTGTGTGTGCTGATTGCAGCACCTCAACGGTCTACAGGCGGTGGTGGGGCTGATTGCGTTACAGTACTTCCCACCGGGCCTGTGTGGTGTGTCTATGGTACAGCACTCTCACCTGGGTCTGTGTGTGGGTTGGATTGGTACAGCACTTCACTGGATGTGTGTGTGTGTGTTGAGGCTGCATTCTCACCTGGGTCTGTAGGTGGTGTGCCCGCAGGCAGTAATTTCACCACCTGAGTCTGTATGTGGTGTGTGTTGACGGTGGCAGCCTCACCTGGGTCTGTAAGGTTGAGGCACAGACTACCCGGTCTGTGTGGTGGTGCGATGCATCTGCCTGGGTCTGTGTGTGGGTTGTTGGCCGACGGTGCTGGTAATTCTCACCCGAGTCTGTGGCAGGTGGTGTTGATGGCACCGCACCAGCCTGGGTGGCAGTGGTTGATGGTAAACTCACCCGGGTCTGTGTGGTGGTGGGGCTGAAGGCACAGTATTCTCACCTGGGTCTGTGGCAGGGGTTGATGGTACCTCTGGTTCGTGTAGTGGTGGGTTGAGATACCCTCATCTGGCCCGTGTGGGTGGGTGGGTTGATGATATTCTCACCTGGGTTCGTGGTGGTGGTTGATATCCCACCTGTGTCGTGTGGGGGTTGATATACCAAATGTGTGTGGGCGATCATACGCCTGGGTTCGTGTGGTGGTGGGCGCAGGTACAGCACCTGGGCTTGTGTGGTGGTGGGGTTGATGGCACAGTGCCCCACCTGGGTCTGTGTGGTGGTGGGGTTGACGGTACAGTGCCTCACCTGGGTCTTGTGGTTGTGGGTTGACGGTACAGGCTCTCACCTGGGTCTGTGTGGTGGTCGTTGACGGTACAGTGCCCTCACCTGGGTCTGTGTGGTGTTGGGTTGACGGTACAGTGCCTCACCTGGGTCTGTGTGGTGGTGGGTTGATGGTACTGCCTCACCTGGGTCTGTGTGGTGTGGGGTTGATGGTACAGTGCTCACCGGGTCTGTGTGTGGTGGGTTGACGGTACGCACCTGGGTTCGTGTGGTGGTTGGAGGGACAGCACTCACCTGGGTTTGTGTGTGGTGGGTTGATGGTACGTCCTCACCTGGGTCTGTGTGGTGGTGGGTTGACGGTACAGCACTACCTGGGTCTGTGTGGTGGTGGGTTGATGGATACCTCACCTGGGTCTGTGTGGTGTGGGGTTGATGGTACAGCACCTCACCTGGGTCTGTGGTGGTGGGTTGATGGTACGCCTTCACCTGGGTTTGTGTGGTGGTGGGTTGACGTGCCAGCACCTCACCTGGGTCTGTGTGGTGGTGGGTTGATGCACAGTACCTCACCTGGGTCTGTGGTGGTGGGTTGGGATTGTACAGCACCTCACCTGGGGACTGTGTGGTGGTGGGCTGATGGTACAGCACCTCACCTGGGTCTGTGGTGGTGGACGGTGCAGTGCCTCACCTGGGTCTGTGTGGTGTGGGGTTGATGGCACTCTCACCTGGGTTCTGGTGGTGGTGGGTTGATTTGCACAGTACCTCACCTGGGTCTGTGTGGTGGTGGTTGACGGTACAGCACCACCTGGGTCTGTGTGTGGTGGTGGACGGTGGCCAGTACCCACCTGGGTCTGTGTGGTGTGGGTTGACGGTGCTACACCTCACCTGGGTTGTGTGGTGGTGGGTTGACGGTACAGCACCACCTGGGTCTGTGTGGTGGTGGGTTGATGGCACAGTACCTCACCTGGGTTTGTGTGGTGGTGGGTTGATGGTACATCCTCACCTGGGTCTGTGTGGTGGTGGGGTTGATGGCACATACCTCACCTGGGTTTGTGTGGTGGTGGGTTGATTGCACAGCACTCACCTGGGTCTGTGTGGTGGTTGATGGTACGTACCTCACCTGGGTCTGTGTGTGGTGGTTGATGGACAGTACCTCACCTGGGTCTGTGTGGTGGTGGGTTGACGGTAAGTGCCCTACCTGGGTCTGTGTGGTGGTGGGTTGATGGCAAGTCCCCACCTGGGTCTGTGGGTGTGGGGTTGATGGTACTGTCTCCCTGGGTCTGTGTGGTGGTGGGTTGATGATACCTCACCTGGTCTGTGTGGTGGTGTGAGGTCCTCACCTGGGTCTGTGGTGGTGGTTGATTGATGCCTCACCTGGGTCTGTGTGGGTGGGTTGATGGTACTGCTCACCTGGGTCTGTGTGGTGGTGGGGTTGATGGTACCTCACCTGTCTGTGGTGGTGGGTTGAGTACGTACCCCCTGGGTGTGTGTGGGTTGACGGTACAGTCCTCACCTGGTCTGTGTGGTGGGTTGATGGTACCCTACCTGGGTCTGTGTGGTGGTGGGTTGATGATACCTCACCTGGGTCTGTGTGGTGGTGGGTTGATGGCACCTCACCTGGTCTGTGTGGTGGTGGGTTGATGGTACCTCACCTGTCTGTGTAGTGTGGGTTGATGGTCATCTCACCTGGTCTGTGTGGTGGTGGGTTGATGTCCTCACCTGGGTCTGTGTGGTGGTGGTTGATGCACTCCTGGGTCTGTGTGTGGTGGGTTGATGGACCTCTCCTGGGTCTGTGGTGGTGGGTTGACGGCACAGCACTCACCTGGGTTGTGTTGTGGTGGGTTGATGGACACCTCACCTGGGTCTGTGTGGTGGTGGGTTGATGACAGCCCTCACCTGGGTCTGTGTGGTGGTGGGTTGATGGTACCTCACCTGGGTCTGTGTGGTGGTGGGTTGATGGTACCACCTCCTGGGTCTGTTTAGTGGTGGTTGATGGTACAGTACCTCACCTGGGTCTGTGTGTTGGTGGGTTGACGTGCAATACCTCCTGGGTCTGTGTGGTGGTGGGTTGATGATACCTCACCTGGGTCTGTGTGGTGGTGGGTTGATGGTACCTCACCTGGGTCTGTGTGGTGGTGGGTTGATGATACCTCACCTGGGTCTGTGTGGTGGTGGGTTGATGATATCTCGCCTGGGTCTGTGTTGTGGTGTGTTGATGGTACTTATCTGGGTCTCTGTGGTGGTGGGTTGACGGTACAGTACCTCCTGGGTCTCTGTTTGGTGGTGGGTTGATGTTTCTGGGTCTGTGTGGTGGTGGGTTGACGGTACAGTACCTCACCTGGGTCTGTGTGGTGTGGGTTGATGTTACCTCACACCTGGGTGTGGTGGTGGGTTGACGGTACAGTACCTCACCTGGGTCTGTGTGGTGGTGGGTTGATGTTACCTCACCTGGGTCTGTGTGGTGGTGGGTTGACGGTACAGTACCTCACCTGGGTCTTTTGGTGGTGGGTTGATGTTACCTCACCTGGGTCTGTGTGGTGGTGGGTTGACGGTGATACCTCCCTGGGTCTGTGTGGTGGTGGGTTGATGGTACCTCACCTGGGTCTGTGTGGTGGTGGGTTGATGATACCTCACCCTGGGTCTGTGTGGTGGTGGGTTGATGATATCGCCTGGGTCTGTGTTGTGGTGTGTTGATGGTACCTCACCTGGGTCTCTGTGGTGGTGGGTTGACGGTACAGTACCTCACCTGGGTCTGTTTGGTGGTGGGTTGATGTTACCTCACCTGGGTCTGTGTGGTGGTGGGTTGACGGTACAGTACCTCACCTGGGTCTGTGTGGTGGTGGGTTGATGTTACCTCACCTGGGTTTGTGTTGTGGTGGGTTGACGGTACAGTACCTCACCTGGGTCTGTGTGGTGGTGGGTTGATGTTACCTCACCTGGGTCTGTGTGGTGGTGGGTTGACGGTACAGTACCTCACTTGGGTCTGTGTGGTGGCAATGTGAGCCACCTCAGTGTTACCAACATCCGCCACTGTTACAAACATTTACTCATTGCTACAAGTTGACAACCTTTTATCCGAAATTCCAAAAAGCGAAAAGTTTTTTTGGAAGGCAATTTTTTTTTTTTTAAACAGGGATTAGCCCACCCGGGCACAGATCGCTGACTCACATCGGGACCTGGGGGCGAAAATGTAATAGGAATAATAATTATAATAATCATTCATAGCTAAAATGTGGCACGATTTCTTTATATTAAATTTATAGCCATTGAACTTAACGACACTATGCGTCTAAATATATGTGACTTGAAAAATCAAAATAACACTGAAAATAGAAATAGATTAACATAATTAAAGCTATTGTTGTTTTTGGTATTTATATATAATTTCTTTATATACGAGTAGAAGTCCTTTGGTAAGGAAAGACACGGAGTTGTCACTATCCTCATTTAAATTCCTAACCTGGGAGGAACCTGTACAGAGACCGTAAATGGTTATCGGGCGTTCCTGTGGATTAGCGTCACCTAAATTACAACCACATTGTCTGCCGTGCTTGTGGTCCAGCGGGGAACTGCCAAGTACTGTCAACTACACAAAGGCTCCGGCATTAAACAGCCATCCGGAAGGAGTAAGCCTGAGCGGACTAAACTCAGAATAGGAAGGAACCTGGAATGTGAGGACGTTGTGTGATGGTGGGGAGTATACAAACGTTTACGGGACAATTCCTCGAGTCTTCTATCGAGTTCCTGGTGTTGTACTTCATCATGCCAGTTGGTGCAATACTGAAGCTTGTTTTCGTCGTACCCAAAAATATTGTATCGAGTTATTGCCCAGTTATCAGCATTAATGAACGTTCAAGCCTCGTGGGAATGGAAGGCCGCTTACAGAATATTTGCAACCATAATTAAAAATAAAGAAACCTTCCCTGCAGCACTCGCCACATATTTTTAAACAAAAGAGTTTTGCCATGATGTTCCATTAGTATTGTAAATCGTCGGGTCTTATAGTTTTCTTCAGTATCTAAAAATCTTCATGATTATGAAACTATTAAATCAGTATTTGTGTTCTTCCATTTGCGAACACCACACGTTAGTCAGTTGATTAATTAATAGATTATAACACGACAAAATATCTAATTTAACATCCTTTTCATAATAATACAAAGACACTTACTCGAAACAGCAGTTAATGAATAACTTTGGAGTCATTAAACGTCTTGGTTCTTTTGACATTGTTATTGTGTTAACTGACATGAAACAGAACGTTAGCGATGCTCAAATCTCACTGTACATTACTAGATCCTCAATCAGGTTATGTTAATTGTGATGCTTCATAACGTAATTTTGTTGTAGTACAAATGCAGGACAAATATTATTGTAGCTTTTACGCCAAAACTTAATTAAGTTGTACTTAAGACTGAGCTCCTCAGTGGCAAACTCTGCTCCAAGGTATTTGTTCGGTCCTGTGTTTTATTATAGTTAGTCAAGCTTTTGATCTTAGAGAGACTACTTGTGACAATGTAAGTCATAAGTACAGTGCCTATAGTTTGATGACGTCATCGATAGGTCAGTCTTTGTCTAAAGCAGGGGTCAAACTATGGCCCGCGGCCGGATCCCAAGTCCTTCCTCGGCTCGTGGTAGCCTGCCCACGCTCTGACGTTACCAGAGCTTTCGTTCTGGGCTTGCAAGTATTGAACAGAATGATTTGCAGCCCGCTCTCATCATTCTTTCAGTTATCCTGCCCACTGTGAAAAAGTTTGGTGACCCTGGTCTAAAGGTAACTTTGAATATAATCCGTGGATTTTGTAGCAAGACGCTGTATGATGGGACCTGTTGCCATCCAACCCTTTGTAATCAATTTAATTTTGCTTTTGATAGCTCATTCAGAGCATTATTAGTGAGGATAGTAGTAGGGAATGAAACTGAGTTCATAGTCTCAGTTTCAACGTCAGAGTGTACAGTAAATTAATTCATCGAAATAGAAGTAGTGGACTCCTGACCTATTTTGGAGGAGGGTGCCGCGACATTTTAACGGTTAGTAAGTGTCGCTTCACCCATACAGGTAGGCCATTCCACCTGTGTTGTAATTCGCCCTTCTTAAGTGATTTGACCCACATTAGTTGATTGTGCAAGTGTTACAGTAACGTAGTTGGATATGCTCTGAGTGAAGTCATATTTATTGCCCTTTAACGTCCCCTGAAATGTGACATGTTGTCACTGTTAGTAAGTGCTCGCCCTTCACCCATACAGGTCCCTAACGCAGCCTAGGTCGGTCTGTAGGGTGGATGTTGTATCCACTATGTCTGGGGAGATGTCCGGAGGTCCAGTAGGACTGAGTTACCTTCGGGAGACCCGACCGTCAGACTACCCATGGCCCCATAGCTGGCTGGTCTGGCCCTAACGCTCGGCCTGCGAGGTGACCCTGATCACTGCCATACACCACTACCAGCCCCCATCATTGGTGGATGAGTGTCTAACCCAGTAGGGCTATTTGTGTGGTGGGGTTAATCCACTGATCTTCAGAGTTCGTTGAGTACCCCATGGTGGCAGGACCCCATGACGGTTGTTTGAGTATCACCCTGACGACTGAGTGTTGTAGTGGCAGTTGCCCTGGTCTTTATGGTGCTAAGTGACTATAAGAGTTATGTGTTATTGAGTATATCCACCCAGTAGTGGTGTGAGTATGTTGAGCCTGGAGGGCACATAGTACCAGATTTCGTCTGTTGGTACATATATTCTTTCTCCTACATCCATTGTCATGGATGTGCTAGGCACCTCCTGCACAACCCATCCCAAATGTTTGTTTACCGTAGAGATATGTAACTGGCCAGCCATGACTGGGACATGGGGGCAGGCCAGTGAGACAGTGGTGTACTGTTCATCACTTCACGCCTCAAAACCAATTTAGCCAGTGGGTTTTAACTTTGGGTTAGAGAAGAACCTGCCTGCGGGACTTAAGATTAGGGCCATACAGTCCTACTGTGCTACGGGTCTGTGTGTGTGCAAATTCCTCGAGATTTTTTGTTAAGTCCAGACAAGTTAACACATCCTGTAGGAAGTGATCACGGTGAGGGCCTGTTTGCAAGAGCACCCAGGCCGGCCTAATAGATCTAAACGATTAATTCACCAGGTTGACAAACTCTCCTTATAACTTACGGTACTGTGGCGTGAATGTGAGTGACTGGACCTATCCATGCAAATTATAAGTCCAGTGTATGGAATTGTGCCAACAAACGTAAGTGCAATCATCTGCCCGTATTCAGATCCTCTATTATCATTATTACTAAGGGTAATGACTCATTGGTTACGACAAAGTATAACCAATAACTTAGATGGATGTTGGAAGTTAGTGGAATCTACTAAATCATCATTTATCAAGCACATAACGCATTGAGTGCCGGAAGCAGAGGCAAAATTCTACGTAGTGATACACCATAATCTCTGGGTGAGTAACCAGTGTGAAGGTATCCGAGTTCTAAGGTAAGAAAGCCACTTTCTGCACTTAAAACGTAACATCCATATTAATGTTTAAATAAATTGTATTTGTATATTGTGTCTATTATTTACCTACAGTATCTACCGTTATTTCTTCCTATTACTTGATACTATCATTACATATACCCACGAGCCTCCTCTCGTCACGCTACCAATGGTAATAAGTATGAGAGTAAAAAGAATTGTTACTGACACACAGTCCATTATAAAATGGTGGCAGCGCAGGCCCTTATATTCTCAGGGTCGCTAACTCACTCATGTTTTGCGGGCGGAGTTTAATAAGAATCATTAGTTAAATGGATCAGCAGTCAACGTGACCATTGACAGTATT
>NW_024747097.1:0-7381 GCF_018991925.1 Homarus americanus
CTTTGTTATACTCGACCAGGAGACTTTGTTATACTCGATCAGGGCCTTTGTTAAACTCGATCAGGGGTCTTTGTTATACTCAATCAGTGGACTTTGTTATACTCGATCAGGGGACTTTGTTATACTCGATCAGGGGGCTTTGTTTTACTCGATCAGGGGACTTTGTTATACTCGATCTGGGGGCTTTGTTTTCCTCGTTCAGGAGACTTTGTTATACTCGATCAGGGGACTTTGTTATACCCGATCAGGGGACTTTATTATATTCGATGAGGGGACTCTGTTATATTCGATCAGGGGACTCTGTAATACTCGATGAGGGGACTTTGTTATACTCGACCAGGGGTCTTTGTTTTACTCGATCAGGTGGCTTTATTATACTCGATCAGGGGACTTTGTTATACTCGATCAGGGGCCTTTGTTATACTCGATCAGGGGCCTTTGTTATACTCGATTAGGGGACTTTGTTATACTCGATCAGGGGACTTTGTTATACTTGTTCAGGGGACTTTGTTATACTTGATCTGGGGACTTTGTTATACTCGATGAGGGGGCTTTGTTATACACGATCAGGGGGGGTTTGTTATACTTGATCAGGGGCCTTTGTTATAATCGTTCAAGGGACTTTGTTATACTCAATCAGGGGACTTTGTTATACTCGATCAGGGGACTTTGTTACACTCGACCAGGGGAGTTTGTTATACTCGACCAGGGGACTTTGTTATACTCGATCAAGGGCCTTTGATAAAAGCTCGATCATGGTCCTTTGTTATACTCGATCGGAGGCGACTTTGTTATACTCGATCAGGGCCTTTGTTAAGAAAACTCGATCGGGGACTTTGTTATACTTTCGATCAGGGGCGCTGTTATAATCGTTCAGGGGACTTTGTTATACTCGATCAGGGGACTTTGTTATACTTGATCAGAGGCCTTTGTTATACTCGATCAGGGGACTTTGTTATAATCGATCAGGAGACTTTGTTATACTCGATGAGGGGACTTTGTTATACTCGATCAAGGACTTTCCTATACTCGATCAGAGGACTTTGTAATACTCGATGAGGGGGCTTGGTTATACTCGATCAGGGGACTTTGTTATACTCGATGATGGCACTTTATTATACTCGATCAGGAGACTTTGTTATGCTCGATCAGGGGACTTTGTTATACTCGATCAAGGATTTTGTTATCCTCGATCAGGGGATTTTGTTATACTCGATGAGGCGGCTTTCTTATACTCGATCAGGGGACTTTGTTATACTCGATGAGGGGACTTTGTAATACTCGATTAGGGGCCATTTTTATACTCGATCAGGGGACTTTGTTATACTCGAATAGGGGACTTTGTTATAATCGTTTAGGCGAATTTGTTATACTCGATCAGGGGACTTTGTTATACTCGATCAGGGGACTTTGTTATACTCGATCAGAGGCCTTTGTTATACTCGATCAGGGGACTTTGTTATACTCGATCAGGAGACTTTGTTATACTCGATGAGGGGCACTTTGTTATACTCGATTAGAGAACTTTGTTATATACTCCGGAATCAGAGGTCTTTGTTATACTTGATCAGGGGACTTTGTTATACTCGATCAGGAGACTTTCTTATACTCGATGAGGGGACTTTGTTATACTCGATCAAGGACTTTCTTATCCTCGATCAGGGGACTTTGTTATACTCGATGAGGGGGCTTTGTTATACTCGATCAGGGGACTTTGTTATACTCGATGAGGGCACTTTGTTATACTCGATTAGGGGACTTTGTTATTCTCGATCAGGGGGTTTTGTTTTACTCGATCAGGTAACTTTGTTATACTCGATCAGGGGCCTTTGTTATACTCGATCAGGGGAGTTTGTTATACTCGTTCAGAGGACTTTGTTATACTTGATCAGGGGACTTTGTTATACTCGATAAGGGGGCTTTGTTATACACGATCAGGGGGCTTTGTTATACTTGATCAGGGGCCTTTGTTAGATTCGATGAGGGGCCTTTGTTATACTCGATGAGGGGACTTTGTTCTACTCGATCAGGGGAATTTGTTATACTCGTTGAGGGGACTTTGTTATATTCGATGACGGGACTTTGTTATAATCGATCACGGGACTTTGTTATACTCGATGAGGGGCCTTTGTTATACTCGATCAGGGGCCTTTGTTATACCCGATCAGGGGACTTTGTTATTCTCGATCAGTGGACTTTGTTATACTCTATGAGGGGGCTTTGTTATACTCGATCAGGGAACTTTGTTATACTCGGTGAGGGAACTTTGTTATACTCGATCAGGGGACTTTGTTTTTTGCCTCGATCAGGGACTTTGTTATACCCGATCAGGGGAGACTGTTATACTCTATGGGGGGCTTTGTTATACTTTCGATCAGGAACTTTGTTATATCGATCGAAGACTTTGTTATACTCGGTAGAGGACTTTGTTGCCTCGATCGGGGCTTTGTTTTACTCAATCAGGACTTTGTTATACCCGATCAGGGACTTTGTTATACTCGATCAGGGAACTTTGTTATATACTCGGTGAGGGACTTTTGTTATGCTTGATCAGGGCTTTGTTATACTCGATCAGGGGACTGTGATATTCTCGATCAGGGGGACTTTGCTATACCCGATGAAGGGACTTTGATATACTCGATAGGGGAACTTTGTTATACTCGATCAGAGGCCTTTGTTATACTCGTTCAGGCGCCTTTGTTATATCCGATCAGGGGCCTTTGTTATACTCGACCAGGGGACTTTGTTATACTCGATGAGGGGCCTTAGTTAAACTCGATCAGGAGCCTTTGTTATACTCGATCAGGGGACATTGTTATACTCGATCAGGGGACTTTGTTATACTCGATCAGGGGGTTTTGTTTTACTCGATCAGGTAACTTTGTTATATTCGATCAGGGGCCTTTGTTATATTTGTTCAGGGGACTTTGTTATACTCGATCAGGGGACTTTGTTCTACTCGATAACGGGACTTTGTTATACACGATCAGGGGACTTTGTTATATCCGATGATGGGACTTTGTTATTCTCGATCATGGGACATTGTTATACTCGATGAGGGGCCTTTGTTATACTCGATGAGGGGACTTTGTTCTACTCGATCAGAAATTTGTTATACTCGACCAGGTGAGTTTGTTATACTCGACCAGGGGACTTTGTTATACTCAATGCAGGGCCTTTATTAAACTCGATGAGGGGCCTTTGTTATACTCGACCAGGGGACTTTGTTATACTCGATCAGGGGCCTTTGTTAAACTCGATGAGGGGCCTTTGTTATACTCGATCAGGGGACTTTGTTACACTCGATCAGGGACGTTGTTATACTCGATCAGCCTTTGTTATACTCGATCAAGGGACTTTGTTATACTCGATCAAGAGACTTTGTTATACTCGACCAGGGGAGTTTGTTATACTCGACCAGGGGACTTTGTTATACTCGATCTGGCTCCTTTGTTATACTTGATCAGGGGCTTTGTTATACTCGAACAGGGGACTTTGTTATTCTCGATAAGGGGACTTTGTTATACTCGATTAGGGGCTTTGTTATACTCGATCCAGGGAACTTTGTTATACTCGATCAAGGAACTTTGTTATACTCGGTGAGGAACTTTGTTATATACTCGATCAGGGACTTTGTTTTACTCGATCAGGGGACTTTGTTATTCTCGATCAGTGGACTTTGTTATACTCTATGAGGGGGCTTTGTTATACTCGATCAGGGAACTTTGTTATACTCGGTGAGGGAACTTTGTTATACTCGATCAGGGGACTTTGTTTTACTCGATCAGGGGACTTTGTTATACCCGATCAGGGGACATTGTTATACTCTATGAGGGGGCTTTGTTATACTCGATCAGGGAACTTTGTTATACTCGATCAGGGAACTTTGTTATACTCGGTGAGGGGACTTTGTTATACTCGATCAGGGGACTTTGTTTTACTCAATCAGGGGACTTTGTTATACCCGATCAGGGGACTTTGTTATACTCGATCAGGGAACTTTGTTATACTCAGTGAGGGGACTTTGTTATACTTGATCAGGGGGCTTTGTTATACTCGATCAGGGGACTGTGATATTCTCGATCAGGGGGACTTTGTTATACCCGATCAGGGGACTTTGATATACTCGATCAGGAAACTTTGTTATACTCAATCAGAGGCCTTTGTTATACTCGTTCAGGCGCCTTTGTTATATTCGACAGGGGCCTTTGTTATACTCGACCAGGGAACTTTGTTATACTCGATGAGGGGCCTTAGTTAAACTCGATCAGGGGCATTTGTTATACTCGATCAGGGGACTTTGTTATACTCGATTAGGGGACTTTGTTATACTCGATCAGGGGTTTTGTTTTGCCTCGATCAGATGCTTTGTTATATTCGATCCAGGGGCCTTTGTTATAATCGTTCAGGGGACTTTGTTATACTCGATCAAGGACTTTGTTATACTCGATCACCGGACTTTGTAATACTCGATCAGGGACTTTGTTATATTCGATGGGGACTGTTATTCTCGATGCAGGACTTTGTTATACTCGATGAGGGGCCTTTGTTATATAATGAGGGACTTTGTTCTACTCGATCAGAATTTATACTCGATGAGGGTCTTTGTTGCTACTCGACCAGGGGAGTTTTGTTATACTCGACAGGGGACTTTGTTATACTCGATAGAGGGCCTTTGTTAAACTCGATGAGGGCCTTTGTTATACTCGACCAGGGGATCTTTGTTATACTCGATCAGGGGCCTTTGTTATACTCGATCAGGGAACTTTGTTATACTCGATCAGGGGCCTTTGTTATAATCGTTCAGGGGACTTTGATATACTCGATCAGAGGCCTTTGTTATACTCGATCAAGAGACTTTGTTATACTCGATCAGGAGACTTTGTTATACTCGACCAGGGGAGTTTGTTATACTCGACCAGGGGACTTTGTTATACTCGATCTGGGGCCTTTGTTATACTTGATCAGGGGGCTTTGTTATACTCGAACAGGGGACTTTGTTATTCTCGATAAGGGGGACTTTGTTATACTCGATTAGGGGGCTTTGTTATACTCGATCAGGGATTTTTGTTATACTCGATCAGGGGCCTTTGTTATACTCGATGAGGGGACTCTGTTATACTCGACCAGGGGAACTTTGTTATACTCGATCAGGGGCTTTGTTATACTTGATGAGAATGCTTTGTTATACTCGATCAGGGGACTTTGTTATTCTCGATAAGGCGACTTTGTTATACTCGATCAGGGGCTTTGTTATACTCGTTCAGTGGACTTTGTTATACTCGATCAGAGGACTTTGTTATACTGGAACAGGGGCCTTTGTTAAACTCGATCAAAGGCCTTTGTTATTCTCGATGAGGGGCCTTTGTTAAACTCAATGAGGCAACTTTGTTCTACTCGTTCAGGGGACTTTGTTATACTTGATCAGGGGACTTTGTTATACTCAATGAGAGGGCTTTGTTATACTCGATCAGGGGGCTTTGTTATACTTGATGAGGGGCCTTTGTTATAATCGTTCAGGGGACTTTGTTATACTCGATCATGGGACTTTGTGATACTCGACCAGGGGAGTTTGATATACTCGACCAGGGGACTTTGTTATACTCGATGAGGGGCCTCTGTTCTACTCGATCAGGGGAATTTGTTATAATCGATCAGGGGACTTTGTTATATTCGATGAGGGGACTTTGTTATACTCGATCATTGAACTTTGTTATACTCGATGAGGGGCCTTTGTTTTACTCGATTAGGGGCCTTTGATATACCCGATCAGGGTACTTTGCTATACTCGATCAGGGGACTTTGTTATACTCGTTCAGGGGACTTTGTTATTCTCGATCAGTTGACTTTGTTATACTCTATTAGGGGGCTTTGTTATACTCGATCAGGGAACTTTGTTATACTCGGTGAGGGGACTTTGTTATACTCGATCAGGGGACATTGTTTTACTCGATCAGGGGGCTTTGTTATACTCGATCAGGGGACTTTGTTATACTCGATCAGGGGCCTTTGTTATATTCGATCAGGGGCCTTTGTTATACTCGATCAGGAGACTTTGTTATACTGGAATAGGGGACTTTGTTATAATCGTTCAGGCGACTTTGTTATACTCGATCAGGGAACTTTGTTATACTCGACCAGGGGAGTTTGTTATACTCGATCAGGGGACTTTGTTATACTCGATCAGGGAAATTTGTTATACTCGATCAGGGGACTTTGTTATATTCGATGAGGGGACTTTGTTATTCTCGATCATGGGATTTTGTTATACTCGATGAGGGGCCTTTGATATATTCGATGAGGGGCCTTTGTTATACTCGACCAAGGGACTTTGTTATACCCGATCAGGGGCCTTTGTTATATTCGATAAGGGGCCTTTGTTATACTCGATCAGGGTCTTTGTTATACTGGAATAGGGGACTTTGTTATACTCGATCAGGGGACTTTTTTATACTCGACCAGGGGACTTTGTTATACTCGATCAGGGGCCTTTGTTATACTTGATCAAAGGGGTTTGTTATACTCGATCACGGGACTGTGTTATTCTCGATCAGGGGGACTTTGTTATACTCGTTCAGGGGACTTTGTTATACTCGATCAGGGAACTTTGTTATACTTGATCAGGGGCCTTTGTTATAATCGTTCAGGGGACTTTGGTATACTCGATCAGGGGAGTTTGTTATACTCGATCAGGGGAGTTTTTTATACTCGACCAAGGGACTTTGTTATACTCGATCAGGGGCCTTTGTTAAACTCGATGAGGGGCCCTTGTTATACTCGATCAGGGAACTTTCTTATACTCGATCAGGGGACTTTGTTATACTCGATCATGGGTCTTTGTTATACCCGATCGGGGGACTTTGTTATACTCGATCAGTGGACTTTGTTATACTCGATCAGGGAACTCTGTAATACTCGATTAGGGGACTTTGTTATACTCGATGAGGGGCCTTTGTTATACTCGATCAGGGGACTTTGTTATATTCGATAAGGGGACTTTGTTATACTGGATCATGGGACTTTGTTATACTCGATGAGGGGCCTTTGTTATACTCGTTGAGGGGACTCTGTTATAATCGATCAGTTGACTCTGTAATACTCGATCAGGGGACTTTGTTACACTCGATCAGTGGCCTTTGTTATACTCTTTTAAAGGCCTTTGTTATACTCGAACAGGGGCCTTTGTTAAACTCGATCAAAGGCCTTTGTTATTCTCGATTAGAGGACTTTGTTAAACTCGATGAGGAGACTTTGTTATACTCGATCTGGGGGGTTGTTATACTCGATCAGGGGCCTTTGTTTTACTCGATCAAGGGGGGTTTGTTTAACTCGATCAGGGGACTTTGTTATACTCGATTAGGGGCCTTTGTTATACTTGATC
>NW_024747098.1:0-10685 GCF_018991925.1 Homarus americanus
TAACGCTCCCTGGAACACACACTCCTACGGTGGTGATGGTGAGCCTAACCCTCCCTGGTACACACACTACCAAGGTGGTGATGGTGAACCTAATGCTCCTTGTACACACTCCCACGGTGGTGATGGTGAACCTAACGCTGCCTGGTACACACAATCTCACGGTGGTGATGGTGTACCTAACGCTCCGTGGTACACACACTCCCACGGTGGTGATGGTGAACCTAACGCTCTCTGGTACACACACTCACACAGTGGTGATGGTGAACCTAACGCTCCCTGGTACACACAATCCCACGGTGGTGATGGTGAACCTAACGCTCCCAGGTGCACACACTCTCACGGTGGTGATGGTGAACCTAATGCTCCCACTTACACACACTCCCATGGTGTTGATGGTGAACATAATGGTCCCTGGTACACACACTCCCACGGTGGTGAACCTAATGCTCCCTGGTACACACACACTCCCACTGTGGTGAACCTAACGCTCCCCACACACACTCCCACGGTGGTGACGGTGAACCTAACAATCCCTGGTACACACACTCCCACGGTGGTGATGGTGAACCTAATGCTCCCTGGCACACAGACACCCACGATGGTGAACCAAACACTCCCTGGTACACACACTCCCAAGGTGGTGATGGAGAACCTATCGCTCCCTGGTACACACACTCCCACGGTGGTGATGGTGAACATAACGCTTCCTGGTACACACACTCCCACCATGATGATTGTGAACCTAACGCTCCCTGGTACACACACTCCCACGGTGGTGATGGTGAACCTAAAGCTCCCTGGTACACGCACTCCCACGGTGGTGATGGTGAACCTAACGCTCCTTGGTTCACACACTCCCACGGTGGTGATGGTGAACCTAAAGCTCCCTGGTACACAGACAACCACGATGGTGAACCTAACGCTCCCTGGTACACACACTCCAACGGTGGTGATGGTGAACCTAACGCTCCCTGGTACACACACGCCCATGGTTGTGACGGTGAACCTAACACTCCCTGGTACACACACTCCCTTGGTGGTGATGGTGAACCTAACGCTCCCTTGTAGACACACTCCCAGTGTGGTGATGGTAAACCTAACGCTCCCTGGTACACACACTCCCACGGCGGTGAACCTAACACTCCCTGGCACACACACTCCCACGTTGGTGTTGGTAAACCTAACGCTCCCTGGTTCACACACTCCCACGGTGGTGATGGTGAACCTAACGCTCCCTGGTACACACACTCTCACGGTGGTGATGGTGAACCAAATGCTCCCTGGTACACACACTCCCACGGTGGTGATGGTGAACCTAACGCTGTCTGGTACACACACTCCCACGGTGGTGATGGTGAACCTAACGCTATGGTACACACACTCCCACGGTGGTGATGGTGAACCTAACGCTCCCTGCCACACACCCCAGGGTGGTGATGGTGAACCCACGCCCCTGCACACACTCCCCACGGTGTGATGGTGAACTCCAACGCCCCTGGTACAGTACACTCCCACGGTGGTGATGGTGAACCTAACATTCCCTGGTACACACACTCCCCAGGGTGTGGTGATAGGTGAACCGCACACCTGCGGTGGTACACACACACTCCCAGGGTGGTGTGATGGTGAACCTTACGCTCCCTGGTACACACACTCACACGGGTGATGGTGAACCTTACGCTCCCTGGTACACACACTCACACGGCGGTGAACCTAACGCTCCCTGGTACACACACACTCCCACGGTGGTGATGGTGATCCTAATGCAACCTGGTACAGACACTCCCACGGTGGTGATGGTGAACCTAACGCTCCCTGGTACACGCACTCCCACGGTGGTGACAGTGAAACTAACGCTCGCTGGTACACACATTCCCACGGGGGTGATGGCAAACCTAACTCTCCCTGGCACACAGACACCCACGATGGTGATGGTGAACCTAACGCTCCCTTATACACACACTCCTACGATGGTGATGGTGACCCTAACGCTCCCTGGTACACACACTCCCACGTTGGTGATGGTGAACCTAACGCTGCCTGGTACACACACTCCCACAGTGGTGATGATGAACCTAATGCTCCCTGGTACACACTCCCACGGTGGTGATGGTGAACCTAACGCTCCCTGGTGCACACACTCCCACGGTGGCGATGGTGAACTTAACATTCCCTGATACACACACTCTCACGTTGGTGATGGTGAACCTAACGCTCCCTGGTATACACACTCCCACGGTGGTGAAGGTGAACCTAACGCTCCCTGGTACACACACTCCCTCGGTGGTGAAGGTGAACCTAACGCTCCATTGTACACACACGGTGGTGACGGTGAACTCCCTGGTACACACACTCCCACGGGGGTGATGGTAAACCTAACGCCCCTGGCACACAGACACCCACGATGGTGAACCTAACACCCGTGGTACACACACTCCCACGGTGGTGATGGTGAACCTAACACTTCCTCGTACACACACTCCTACGATGGTGATGGTGAACATAACGCTCCCTGGTACACACACTCCCACGGTGGTGATGGGGAACCTAACGCTCCCTAGTACACACACTCCCACGGTGGTGATAGTGAACCTAACAACCCTGGTACACACACTCCCACGGTGGTGATGGTGAACCTAACCTCCCTGGTACACACACTCCCACGGTGGTGATGGTGAACCTAACGCTCCCTGGTACACACACTCACATGGCGGTGAACCTAACGCTCCCTGGTACACACACACTCCCACGTGGTGATGGTGATCCTACCGCTCCCTGGTACACACACTCCCATGGTGGTGATGGTGAACCCAACGCTATCTGGTACACACACCCCACGGTGGTGATGGTGCTCCCGATACACACACACTCCCATGGTGGTGATGGTGAACTCCCCCTGGTACACACACTCCCACGGTGGTGTTGGTGAACCTAACGCTCCCCGGTACACACACTCCCTGGTGGTGACGGTGAACCTAACAATCCCTGGTACACACACTCCCACGGTGGTGATGGTGGACCTAATGCTCCCTGGCACACAGACACCCAGGATGGTGAACCAAACACTCCCTGGTACACACACTCCCTCGGTGGTGATTTTGAACCTAACACTCCCTGGTACACACACTCCCACGGTAGTGATGGTGAACCTAACGCTGTCTGGTACACACACTCCCACGGTGGTGACGGTGAACCTAACGCTCCCTGGTACACACACTCCCACGGTGGTGATGGTGAACCTAATGCTCCCTGGTACACACACTCCCACGGTGGTGATGGTAAACCTAATGCTCCCTGGTACACACACTCCCACGGGGGTGATGGTAAACCTAACGCTCCCTGGCACACAGACACCCACGATGGTGAACCTAACACTCCCTGGTACACACACTCCCACGGTGGTGATGGTGAACCTAACGCTCCCTGGTACACATACTCCCACGGTGGTGATGGTGAACCTAACACTTCCTCGTACACACACTCCCATGATGGTGATGGTGAACATAACGCTCCCTGGTACACACACTCCCACGGTGGTGATGGGGAACCTAACGCTCCCTGGTACACACACTCCCACGGTGGTGATGGTGAACCTAACACACCCTGGTACACACACTCCCACGGTGGTGATGGTGAACCTAACCCTCCGTGGTACACACACTCCCACGGTGGTGATGGTGAACCTAACGCTCCCTGGTACACACACTCACATGGCGGTGAACCTAACGCTCCCTGGTACACACACACTCCCACGGTGGTGATGGTGATCCTACCGCTCCCTGGTACACACACTCCCATGGTGGTGATTGTGGATATATTTGACGAATATTGCTGTAATATGTAACTGTACTATTTACCATTATTGATTCAGGTCTCTGTATTATATGTTATAATCATACTCCCTTTTGTCACTGAATGTTAGTTCATGTTTTAGGCACATGCGCGCTGTACGCGCATGCGCAGAGAGAGATCCCCGGAGAGATTCCAAGACAGGACGCTGTTTCCCCTGTCTTAATTCCTTTTGTGTGTTTGTCCCAGAAATAGAACTTACGAACTTGACATCAGTGTGTTTCCTTCACCCCTGATTATAAGGATCACCTAAGTCTCTCCCACATGGCGTAGTGTTTAGCTGGGACATCACATTATTCAGAATTGGAGTGGACACAGAATCTCTCTCGGAGCCGCCATCTTGTCAACTTCCCTTGTCGAGTGGACCTCGGCGCTACCTCTACAAGATATTCCTGGATTTACAGTGCAGTGTTGTGAAGTGCTTTTTCAGTGTTGTGTGTGCCCTTTAGTGTCTTTAAAGTGTTTCCCTGTGTTCCTACACTTTTTACAAAAGAGGGAAGCCTATTTAAGACCTATGGGAGAGCTCAAGTTTTGACATCCTCCCCCGTTCATTCCTCGACTGTCACTGGCGTGAGCCAGCCAGCCAGCCGCTCGCTCGCCAGCCTGCCTCGAGTACACGCACGAACGAACGCACACACACACACACTCACAGACGCTCGCAGATGTCTTCCATTTAAAGACGATTGCTTTTCTGCTCACTTATTAATTACAGTAATTGTGAGAGAAATAAACCAGGCCCTATGGAAGATCAGGAATTTATTGGGTTTTCTTCAGATACCCAACAAGCCCAACTTCAGACGGATGTCGGTGCAGTAAGTGGACTCCAAGTGGAGCGGAAAGTGGATCAAGCGGCCCCACCCACCCTTAGCCCCCACTACACACGTCCGCAATCTGCCACAGGTGTCGACTTCCTTCATTTAATTCAGTTTTTGGAAGAAAACCGACGACAAGACGACATCAGGAGGCGACAGGAAGACGATGAACGAAGACGTGAAGAGGATCACAGACGTCAACAAGAAAATGCCAGATTCAGTGCCATTATCGAGTTGTTGGCACCTGTTACCCTTCAAGCAGCTACTACACCTGCCTCTTCGTCCACAGGTGCACCTGCAGGGTCCTCTTCAACTTCTTTGCCCCCCCCGACAGAAAGCACTCGCTCAGAGTCCACCGCCACTCCAAGCTGATGCCTCGTTCCAGGTATTCCGTGAATGGCGTCGGAGGTGGGACGATTATTCGATGATGGTCGATTTATCGAGGTTGCCTAGGGAGAAACAGCTGATCCAGATGAGGATGTGTCTCACCCTAGAGACGCAACGTATCCTGGAGCACACCCTGCAAATTCCCCACGACACAGACAAGACTGTGAAGGACGTCTTGGATGCTTTACAGACGCATATCAAGGGTCTCCGCAACGAAGCTCTCCGTAGGAGAGAACTTCTCAGTTGTAAGCAGCTGGAGGGTGAGTCGTTTGCCGATTTTTACGTACGACTCAGACGCATCGCTGAGGAGGTTGACGTTTGTCCTGGGAACTCGTCGACTTGTGAGGAAACACAGCTGAAGATGATTATCCTCATGGGCGTGCGGGACGAAGAGCTAATTCAGAAGCTTATCTCCCTCGACACTGCCTCTTCTCTACAGGATGTTGTCACCACCTGCCGCTCTTACGAAGCCACCAGAAGTGCGACTTCTGCCATTCGTGCTCCATCTAACCAGCTGTGTGCCATCTCCGCATATAAGAAGAAGAAAGGACGTGACCGGACTTCAGCTTCACATCCGACTTCAGCTTCACATCCGACTTCAGCTTCGCATCAATCTTCAGCATCACTTCAGACTTCGACGCCAGGTCATTCCTGCCAGTATTGTGCTCGTCGGCATGGTTCTGAATGCCCTGCCGCTGACAGCACCTGCAATAACTGTGGCCGTCGTGGTCATTGGGCTAGGACACTGAAGTGCCCTGCCAACAACGTTCAGTGCCACTCCTGTAGCCGCATTGGACACTATGACAAATGCTGTCAGTCAAAGAAGAAGAATGATACTACTTGCAAGTCTCAGGCGGCGAAGAACAAGCGCTGTCGTCGCGTGGGATCCTCTTCTTCCCCTGTCAGCAAGACACCTCAGCCCATCTGTGTTCACCTGTCATACGGCGACGTTACTTCCCGTATCCAGATGCTTCCTGACACAGGTGCGGACGTCACAGTCATCGGCACAAGACACCTCGACATTCTGGGGATACCTAGGAGCAGTTTGCAACCACCGTCAACTTCTACAACGCTCACCGCAGACGGTTCTACAATGGCACCTGCTCTGGGTACATTTCAGGCTACCCTTACCCTAGGTAAGCAGTCATGTTCTGCCAGGATTCAGGTCCACAAAGGTGTTCAGATGCCACTACTGTCTTATGGCCACTGTCAAGAGTTGGCCATAATATCTCCAGACTTCCCTAAGACAATTCTGGAAATAAAACATGTCAACAGGTGCAAGGAGCTGCCCCTCCCACCCAATACGTCACCTTCTGCAGCCAGGGAGTTCTTCCTACTGCAATTCAAGGACGTGCTGGTTTCCAAGGAGGACCTCAAGACGGCTCCACTCAAGCCAATGGCTGGCTCCCCTATGAGAATACACCTGAAGGATGACGCAGTACCTTTCGCCATCCACACACCGCGACAGATACCCTTCGCTTTCCAGAGCCAAGTTAAGAAGGAACTCGACTCTATGGTAGCCCAGGGGATCATTAAGCCTGCTGGTGACGACCCCTCGGATTGGTGTCACCCCATGGTAGCAGTCTCCAAGAACATTACTGGAGTTCGTATCACCGTCGACCTCACCAAGCTGAATAGCCAAGTTTCCCGCCCGACCCACCCTTCACCGACACCCTTCACCGCTATACGCAGTGTGGACCCGAAGGCAAGGTACATTACTACAGCAGATGCCTTATGTAGGTACTGGCAGATGGAACTTGCGGAAGAAGATCAGCACCTCACGACGTTCATCACACCGTACGGCCGATTTCAGCACTGCAGAGGACCTATGGGTTTCGCGGCTACTGGCGATGCTTTCTGCCTCCGTGGTGACATGGCCCTTCAGGGTGTGGCGAACTGTGTCAAGGTCATCGACGACGTGCTCCTATATGACGAGGATTACTCCACGCATCTTGAGCGTATTCACCAGATGCTCACCAGGTGCCGCAAGTACGGGATCACCCTCAACAAGGATAAGTTTGTGGTCGCCGCACCTAGTGTGAACTTCTGTGGGTACACCCTCTCAGGCAAGGGCATCTCGGCTGATCCTGGAAAGGTCAGCGCGATCCGGGACTTCCCAACTCCTGCCAACCTGACCGACCTCCGCTCGTTCATGGGCCTGGTAAACCAGTTGGCTGAGTTTACTCCCGACATCGCCGCTGCAGCGCAGCCCCTACGCCCCCTGATGAGCCCCAAGAGAACATTCAACTGGACAGCTGACCATGATGAGGCATTCCGTCGCGTCAAGACAGCTCTCCTTAGCCCACCTGTTCTCGCTTCCTTCGACCCGGCCCTGCCAGTTGTCCTCCAGACTGATGCCTCTCGCCTCTACGGGATTGGATACGCTCTGCTACAGGACCACGGCAATGGACGCCTTCGTCTGGTTCAGTGTGGCTCTCGGTTTCTCACTGACGCCGAGACTCGCTACGCCACCATCGAACTGGAGCTGTTAGCCGCCGTCTGGGCCATGTCCAAATGTAGGTTGTATCTGATCGGCCTACAACACTTCAACCTCATGACGGATCATCGGCCACTCATCCCGATCCTGAACCACTACTCCTTGGATGCGGTCGAGAATCCCCGCCTCCAACGCCTTAAGGAGAAGATCTCGCCCTACCTCTTCACAGCTGTGTGGCGTGCTGGCAAGCTGCTCTGCATCCCTGATGCTTTGTCACGAGCCCCAGTCAGCCACCCCACACCAGAGGACGAGATCGCATGTGCTGATGCTACTGCACACCTCACGACTATAGTGACCGTGAACGCCGTCATCTCGGAAGAGTCTCCACCGCAGGACGCCGACAGGACTCTTCAGGAACTCCGAGCCGCGGCAAGAGCGGACCCTTCGTACATCCGTCTACTGAACTGCGTGACCTCGGGATTTCCCTCCAACCGGTACGACTTACACTGCTCTTTACTCCCATACTGGAAGATGCGGGACGATCTCTATGCTGATGGCGACCTCGTCTTGTACGGAGCAAGAGTTGTGGTTCCTGCCGCCCTCCGCCGCCGCACCCTAGCCCACCTGCACGACAGCCACAGGGGTGTGGAAGCTACAAAGCGCCGGGCGAGACAAGCTGTTTTTTGGCCAGGCATCGACTCCGACATCGCTAGTTCCGTTCAAGTCTGCGAGCCATGCCAGGTGCTGCAGCCTAGTCAGCAGCAAGAACCCCTCATGAACAACGACAACCCTACGAGGCCCTTTGAGTCCGTCTCTGCGGATTTCTTCGTTGTGGCGGGAAAGTCCTTTCTCGTCATCGCTGACCGGCTCTCAGGGTGGCCTGTTGTCGTTCCCTGCGGAGGCAACACTACTGCCTCTCATACAGTACGTATGTTCTGTCGCTACTTCCGGGAAGTTGGTGTCCCTCTCCGCCTGAGGACTGACGGTGGGCCCCAGTTCACCAGCAACGACTTCTGGGACTGCATGGAGCGATGGGGAGTTTATCATGTGGTGTCCTCGCCACATTATCCCCAGTCCAATGGACATGCCGAGGCTGCCGTAAAGTCCGTCAAGCATCTCATCCTCAAGACGGCACCCTCAGGCAACATTGACTGTGAGAAGTTTGACCGGGGTTTATTGGAATTGCGGAATACCCCCAACTTCACAGGTCGCTCCCCAGCACAGATGTTATACGGCCACCCGCTACGGTCATGTGTCCCTGCCCATCCTGAGTCCTTCTCGAGGGAGTGGCAGGCCAAGACCGAGGACTGTGATCGTCGTGCAGCCGCCCGTGCTGACCACGTAAAGGCACAGTACGATCAACACGCCCGACCCCTTCCCAGGTTGAGTATCGGGCAAACAGTTCGGGATCAAGACCCGACGTCTCACCGCTGGGACAAGGTCGGGGTTGTCATGGGCTGCGGCAAGACCAGGGATTACGAGGTCCGTCTCCCTAGTGGTCGGGTATGGTGGCGGAATCGCCGCTTCCTTCGTTCAGTACCGTCCCCTAGTAGTGAATCCCTCCCCCACATCCCTGTGAACCCTTGCTTGGACGAGAAAAGTAAGTCCTCATTCAGTGACCCCCCAGTTTTCACACGTCAGGTACACGTCCGACACTCCCAGTGTACCTTGGAGTGTCGGAGGTGTACCTAGGAGTGTCGGAGGTGTACCTGGGAGTGTCAGAGGTGTACTTGGGAATGTCAGAGGTGTACCTGGGAGTGTCAGCGGTGTACCTGGGAGTGTCAGAGAAGAACCTGGGAGTGTCAGAGATGTACCTGGCAGTGTCAGAGGTGTACCTGGGAGTGTCAGAGGTGTACCAGGGAGTGTCAGAGGAATACCTAGGAGTGTCAGAGGTGTACCTGGGAGTGTCAGAGGTGTACCTAGGAGTATCGGAGGTTACCTGGGAGTGTCAGAGGTGTACCTGGGAGTATCAGAGGTGTACCTGGGAGTGTCAGAGGTGTACCTGGGAATGTCAAAGGTATACCAGGGGGTGTCAGTGAAGTACCTGGGAGTCTCAAAGGTGTACCTGGGAGTATCGGAGGTGTACCTGGGAATATCGGAGGTGTACCTGGGAATATCGGAGGTATACCAGAGAGTGTCAGAGGTGTACTTGGGAGTCTCAGAGGTGAACCAGGGAGTGTCAGAAGAGTACCTGGGAGTGTCAGAGGTGTACCTGGGAGTATCGGAGGTGTACCTGGGAGTATCGGAGGTGTACCTGGGAGTGTCAGAGGTGTACCTGGGAATATCGGAGGTGTACCTGGGAATATCGGAGGTGTACCTGGATGTGTCAGAGGTGTACCTGGGAGTGTCGGAGGTGCACCTGGCAGTGTCTGAGGTGTGCCTGGCAGTGTCTGACGGTGTACCTGGCAGTGTCAGCGGTGTACCTGGGAGTGTCAGCGGTGTACCTGGGAGTGTTAGACGTGTATCAGGGAGTGACAGAGGAGTTCCTAGTAGTGTTAAAGGTGTAACTGGGAGTGTGAGAAGTGTACCTGGGAGTGTCTGGGGTGTACCTGGGAGTGTCAGAAGTGTACCTGGGAGTGTCAGGGGTGTACCAGGGAATGTCAGTGGAGAACCTGGGAGTGTCAGAGGTGTACCTGGGAGTGTCAGAGGTGTAACTGGGAGTGTCAGAGGTGTACCTGGGGAGGTGAGAGGTGCCTGGGAGGCAAGCGGAGGTGTACATGGAGCAAGAAGGTACTTGGGAGGTCGGAGGTGTACCTGGGAGGCGGAGGCGTACCTGGGAGCAAGGCCAGAGGTACTTGGGAGTGCGGAGGTAAGCATGGGAGCAACAAGTGGTACCTGGGAGTGTCTGATGTGTACCTGGGAGTGTCAGAGGTGTGCCTGGGAGTGTCTGAGGGGTACCTCTCAGTGTCTGAGGTGTACTTGGCAGTTTCAGAGGTGTACCTGGCAGTGTCAGCGGTATACCTGGGAGTGTCAGCGGTGCACCTGGGAGTATCGGAGGTGTACCTGGGAGTGTCAGAGGTGTACTTGGGAATATCAGAGGTGTACCTGGGAGTGTCAGAGGAGTACCTGGGAGTGTCAGGGGTGTAACTGGGAGTCTCGGAGGTGTAACCTGGAATGTCAGAGGTGTACCAGGGAGTGTCAGTGGAGTACCTGGGAGTCTCAAAGGTGTATCTAGGAGTATCAGAGGTGTAACTGGGAAT